>NC_064642.1:559121391-559424421 GCF_023864345.2 Schistocerca serialis cubense | reverse complement strand
TTTCATAGTTCCACACAACTTCTTCCTGTTTTCTCAATTGATCTGTGTTCATTTTTTCAAGGCCTATCCACTGTGCCAACTTATAACTAAATCGGAGGGGGGTGCGATGGGGAGGTTCCCTTGTAAGTGTAAATACCCTCTGATCTACGCGTAATCTGACAGCACCTTACACAAAACTGGGTCCACGTCGATTTCCTGGACACTATGGGCCAACAGACGATCTCACGATTCTAAGTCCACCGCCGCAGACTTAGGCGTCAACAGGGAGTAAAGGGCCACATCAGCACCGAACTTCTGCCCTGGAGGGCAGCTGTTTGCAGCCAGGGTGGTAGTGCCTCTCCACACCAAGACAGGCTCCTAACCCACGAGCCATGTCCATCTACGGGAATTCAGCAGACAAACATGTCACTGGCATTGCTCACTTGGAGACGCATGGTGCTAACTGAGGCATGCTTTGTTGAGTGAGGGTAAACAGTGTCAGAAAAGCAGGATGCGGATATCGATCGACAATCACACCGCCGCAGCTTACGGATGTTATCAGCATTGCCCACGGAGGACGCATCCAGGGTCACCACGGCATTCCGACGTTGTAATCCAAGGCGAATAAAACATGCTGTACCTTGCAGGGGAGTTTTGCTAACCACCTCTGACTAGCACTTTCGCCTTCACAACCCGCCACTCACGCACCTCTGCACCATAGTAGTCCCATTCACCACCAGGTAGCTATAGCACTTACGACACATTGGCTGGTATATGTATGCGACTAAACACTTAATAAAAGTCAGTGGCTGATCTTATTGACATTCTCTTCTCACGACTTAAGTACAAAGTCTGACACTTCACTAAATTTTAATATTTGTCTTGTACTGTTGTCATCGTCTGCTAGGTTGTCAGACTGGTTTTCAGCAAAGCTGAAGAATGCCTTAACATCAGCATATGAAATGCACGTAGTTAAATACAAGGTGTTCATAAATTACCTTTACAACTTAAGACTTTAATACTTTTAATACTATACTACATATTAACAAATGGTTTACGACATATGATAAAACAACTCATAAAATTTTGTTTGCTCATTCGTATACATTAATGCATGCACCCTTAATGACACAGATAATGTCTAGTCGTAATTCCATTTATCTCCATGTACTATTCAAGATCTCTATTGTGACATGTTCAGATGCATAAGAATTGCGAGCCTTCAAGTCCTGTAGGTTTCTATCCTTGGTTCGGTATTCCAGATTCTTTACAAAACCCCACTGGCAGCAGTTTAGTAGTGTGAGGTCAGGGGATCATGGAGGCCATCTTGCCTAGCATATCCACTGCGAACTGTTCGCGGTGAGGTTTGGCCGTAGTTGTAATGCCTGAAGCTCCTGTTCCTTCTTGAGATATAACCGTAACATCTTATACAAGACATTGTGCACTGTACTGTGCAGAATTGACGTATAGCTGTAACTACAGTTCCATCCCCGACATAGACTCTCCCCAGTCTAAAAAATTCACTTCACCCAGTCCAAGACAAGGATGTTGTTATCCAGACACGTCAAACTTCTCATACGATAATGTAGATACCTCCCTTTATACGAGTTATTTTCGAAGACTGAAGAAATCGAAACATACATGCGTTTTCGCATCGCTAAAATGTCGCTACTTGTTGTGAAAATCCGGTGCAACAGTACGGCATATGATATACTTCCTCTAAGCAATCTCTCATCAGATAAACAAAAATATGTATTCTTATCAGTTTAATATCTGCTACGTCCTGCATCACAGGACTAGAATACTAAACTCATTTTTGGCTCACGACGCAGTGCTAAGAACATGCTCCACTTCTGTCACTGGATGCCTCCTCACCTTCGAAGTCTCTGAACGAAATCGAATGCTTTGTGACCTACGAAGTCTTAGCAGCACAAGGGAATTGTAACAAGCAGATTTATATGATGTATCGCTTTGTAAATTCGGTAATAGAGCCAATTTTATTACGATGGTCATACGTTTCTGTGTATGTGGGAGGCTGAAAGTTCATTAAAAGATCTTGCCGCAAAAAAAAAAAAAAAACGCCTGATTACCGCTCAAACTCGTGAATTATACGCATGGTGCTTTCGCTCTCGCTTCCAACCGCTCCACGGCACATCATTGATATAAAATTGACTGAGTAATTAATTAAATTGGCGATGAGAGTCACTTGTATGATGTGTAATTTTTTTTCTTGCAGTCTGGCATCTCGCCAGGTAGTTCAAATGAGAATCCCTGGAGGGAAGACGGTGTTCATATCGAGGAACATAACAGAGAAAATTTAGAGAACTGACATTTCAAGCTGACTGCAGAAGATATCTACTGCCACCAACATATATTTCGCATAAGGAAATTGAAATTGAAGTAGAAATTGAAATTGATGTAGATAGTTCCTGTGAGTTAGTATGGGCAGAGGTCACGCTTGGCAACCGGAAGAAAATAATAATTGCATCCTTTTACCGACCTCCTAAATCAGATGATACAATTGCTGAGACATTCAAAGAAAACTTGAGTTCGATTTCAAACACGTACCCGACTCATGCAGTTATAGTTGGCGGTGACTTTCATTCATCCTCGATACGTTGGCGAAAATACACGTTTAATTTTGGAAGTAAAAATTGTGCTAAACGCATTCTCTGAAAATTATTTTGAGCAATTAATTCATGAGCCGACGCGAATAGTAAACGGTTGTGAAAACATACTTGACCTCTTAGCAACAAATAATTCTGAGCTAATAACGATCCACAAAACGGATGCAGGGTTGTCGTAGCGAGTCTGAAAATTGTAACCCCAAAATTCTCCAAAAATAAACGAAAAATATACCTATTCAGAAAAGCAGATAAAAGTTCACTTGATACCTTCCTGAGAGACAATCTCCACTCCTTCCAAATTAACAATGTAAGTGTAGACCAAATGTGGCTTGAATTCAAATAAATAGTATCAGCAGCAATTGAGAGATTTATACCAAATAAATTAACAAACGACGAAGCTGATCCTCCATGGTATACAATACGGGTCAGAACACTGTTGCAGAAGAAACGAAAAAAACATGCCAGATTTAAACGGACGCAAAATCTCCATCGTTTGCACAACGAAATTGTCTCTCGAAACCTGAGAGAAAATCCAAATAGATTCTGGTCGTATGTGAAGTATGCTAGCCACAAGATACAATCAATGCATTCTCTGCACGATAGCAGTGGTGATACTATCGAAGACAGTGCTGCCAGAGCAGAGTTACTAAACACATCCTTCCACTACTCTTTCACCGAAGAAGACGAAGCAATGTGTTTCTCTGTACTCTCTACCAATCACAAGCCGGCCGGAGTGGCCGAGCGGTTCTAAGCGCTTCAGTCTGGAACTCTGTGACCGCTATGGTTGCAGGTTCGAATCCTGCCTCGGGCATGGATGTGTGTGATGTCCTTAGGTTAGTTGGGTTTAAGTAGTCCTAAGTTCTAGGGGACTGATGACCTCTGCTGTTAAGTCCCATAGTGCTCAGAGCCATTTGAACCATTTGAACCAATCACAATCACACAGTTTCTTCTAACAAATGCCTTACAGAACAGTTGCTGCATGGTTTTTAACAACATTCTGCAGTATGTCTACTGAGGTAATAGGAATACATGCAAGCTGACTGCTGTCTTGGATGCTTTCCTAGAAAAGAGAACCTTTTGCCCCTATATTGACGTGGATCTGTGTTAAAGGATGACAGAAAGTAGATGGAGTAATCGTCAAGAGTGTTTGTAACGAGGCTGGATTTATTGGTAGACTGGTGATGTATTCTACAGAGAGGGCATGTTGTGGAAAGTTGTTTTCATACATTTAATCATTTTTTTCCATTGTACTCTCAGGGTGTATCAGTTGTGTGATAAAACCTGAATTTGACTTGTATACAACAGCATGTTCTACGTGCGAATAAAGAGTGCTATACCACAGTCAGCAGAGGACTTCCAAGACATGTGTGATGAATCATGTCCACCAGACCAATGGAAAACCCATTTTGATTTTGGCATTCTCCTCTAGACAAACGAAGACTTATGTAAAGTATTCCATTTCCCTGCCACATCTTGGACATACTCATAAATTGAGTATTCAGTTTCATTACTGCAGAGATTCTAAGTCAGTGACAGGTGGTTGTGAGGTACTGCAATCCCTGTGTGTACAGCTGCTTGACAGATGTTGTGTGTGGAAGAGACTTGTTTTGATCTTGGAGTTAGAGCAGAATGGCATGTAATTTCATGTGTCAAACAACTCTGTTATGCATTTATCTATTTCCTCATAAGATGTCATTGTTTCGTGCATTTTTCCATTGCTGACAATCATGTTATAGGACAGCTATACTAGCGTAGCATAACTTCTAAATGATAATCGGATGTGAACAGTACCATCAGGAAGCCAATACAGTTCATGTATCACAAAGAATCTATGGTTTTTTCCCCCTTTGGTGTAGAAGGTTGTCGTTTTATTGTCTTAAGGTTTTTCACCAGAGCGAGTGGGATAGAAAACTTACAGAATGAATGTATGTCAAGTGTTGGAAATAAATTGCATTTCATGTGACTAATATACTGGAAACAACATTGCTTTAAAATTATAACATGTTAAAGGACAGAACCCTGTAGCCTTAGGAGTGTGTGTTCATGTTCTACAATCATTTCTGTCTTTCCAGTACCTTCCTGGTATAGAATCCAAACACTATAACAATGCAACAGAACTGATATTACAAGTGATTTATGTAAAATGTTTCAAACTCCTTCCATCTAGAGCTCCATCATGCATAAACCATACATTTCTTCTTCTTCTTAACCGTCTGTTATATCACCACAGTACTCTCAAATGTATCAGACGCCTATCTACTATAGACCAATAAGGAGTGGTAACCTCTTCAATATGCATTCATCTAGGGAGATCGTGTGTAATTGGATGAGTATGGAACTGTCTTTGAAGAATGGTAGTTACAGTACTGGAATGAGAATACTGATCTATATCACTAGTGTCAGTCAGTTGTGCCACTTTGTAACATGTTTTATGCTCTTTCTGAAATCAAAATGCCGAGGTGTATTGATTATGTGGAACTCAGCTAGCACCATTCCTTCATGAGACATCGAATGTAGAGTGTATAGTATCCTCCTGCTTCTGATCAGTTTGAAATTAAATCAGAGACAATGTTGCAGGGAGGGTCAGTTAAAGACAGAGGAACAGTCACAAGATGCATAGAGCTACCATATAGAGCTTTGCTCAGGATCCTTAGCCAATAGGTTCAATGAAGGGGCAGCCCATTTTGAAAGAGGGCCGAGTGCTGCTATAGATGTGATTTGTTTGTTGGGGTGGTAATCATCGAAGGTGTTGGTGAGATCTTTCAATCTCAGACTTCATTCTACGAGTGCAAGAATACTTCATGATTCCCACTCACTTACTGAATTTATGAAGTGTTTCACCTATGGAACACAGTTTTTGCACCTCTTCTCTGATGATGGTTATTCCCTACACTAAGAAACAGTATTTGTGTTATTAGCTATAGGCAGTGTAACAGGGTTCATGATATGTCCACATGTATATAGCACTCGCAAACTAATAGAAGGGGTGGTTCAGCAATGATACAGAATCTGAGAATCATGCTGCATTGTCACTGGCTGATGTCCGCCCCAGTAGCTGAGTGGTCAGCGTGACGGATTGCCGTCCTCTGGGCCCGGGTTCGATTCCCGGCTGGGTCGGAGATTTTCTCCGCTCAGGGACTGGGTGTTGTGTTGTGTTCATCATCATTTCATCCCCATCCGGCGTGCAGGTCGCCCAATGTGGCGCCGAATGTAATAAGACCTGCGATATGGCGGCCGGACCTGCCCCGCGAGGGGCCTCCCGGCCAATGACGCCAAACGCTCATTTCCATTTTCCACTGGCTGATAGCATCAAGAGATTGATGTGATGAGACATTTTGTTGACATGACAAGTCGTCAACAGTGATGGTTTTGAAATCAAGTAATTGGGTAAAATATGTTTAAATTACAAAAATTGATAGAAAATATGTAAAACTGAAGTAAATACAACAAAAATGTGGACTTATAGGCTCACCTGGATGTGTGAAAATCATTCCATTCCTCCACAGTGTGATTGACAACTGATGGTGCATACTACTTGTGCTCTAAGGGTTTACGTCCTGCAGAATACCCCCTTGTTCCACATGCGGTTATACACTATAAGCAATAAAAATGAAAGACATAGTGTCCGAGGATTTGGAGGTCATGATGACTACCAACTAGGAAACCAAAACAGTGATCATATAGCTGGGTGCAATATGCACCCCCAATATGTGGAATCAATGCACTTGGTGTCTGCCCCGATACGGGAATGGTCACCATAACGGACTGCCGTCCTAAGGGGCCCGGGTTCAATTTTCGGCTGGGTTGGGGATTTTCTCCGCCCAGGGACTGGGTGTTGTGTTGTCTTCATGATAATTTCATCCCCATCTGGTGTGCATGTTGCCCAATGTGGCATCAAATGTAATAAGACCTGCACCAATGTGGCCGGACCTGCCCCGTAAGGGGCCTCCTGGCCAATGACGCCAAACGCTCATTTCCATTCATTTCCAATGCACTTGGTCTCTTTGGAAATGGAACACTGAGATATCTGCTAACCTGTCACTGTGGAACATGAATTTAGATGTAGAGGTCATCACATTCGGAAAGCTGTTTGGAAATGATCCACAGTGCTGCAAACTCTTCCAGTTTCCATATGCTGTGATGTCCTCCACATTTTTGTCAGTAAGGAACACCAACTTTGCCTTTTATTTCAACCATCCTGTGTGCTGTGGGAGCAGCTTGCCTTACACCATGTGATGTCCAGCTACCTGTGAGAGCCAATGGATTGAAAAGTGTTAGTGTCGGTTTTGTACCTGCCATGGACCTCAAAGTCATGGTGGAAAAACAAAATGTATAGCATTGTACAAAGCTGTTGTCATACCCTGTTTGGATGTGTTACAGCAGAAAAACAATGTATCAAACTGATCATGAAAGAATTACGTGGGAATCCTCTCTTGTGATTGATAGTCTGTGGGACATGTTCTTCCTGCAGTACAGACAACAAAACTTTATGCAGGTCTGTAGAAGTGACTTTAATCACTGGCCACTTGCTCCAGTGGACCAATACATGTATATTTAACAGGAACACCACATATGCTCAATGTCAACACGCACTTGGTATTTGTTTTCGATATATTGGAGGAGAGAGACATGGTAAAATCTTATTGAGTTCTTTACCAGGTGGTGTTAGCGAAGTTTTATGGTTTGTAGTTTTTTTTCTGCTGAATATTACAAAAATAACTAAGAGAGAGAGAGAGAGAGAGAGAGAGAGAGAGAGAGACTGTGCTGTCAATGAATACTCTGGTACAACTACATTGTTGTACTTCTAGTGTAATAATCAAAGGAATATGATAAAGGAGATTAGAACATGTATAGCAGGATATTTATAGGCAGTCGTTCGATATTGATGAATTGAAGATTCATGAGAATATCGCAGATATCCAATACTCTGTCAAGAGGGGAGTTGAAAGGTGAGCTCTATACCACTTCTAAGTGTTTGGGAAAACATATTACAACCTCTCACATACATCTCGAAAACTGACTGCAATGAGAAAATTAGTGGTTAATATAAAGATTTTTACCAAGAGGCAATCGACAGTGAAAGTTCCATCTTTTGTTTTCTCGATAAATAAGAGACATCTTTCTTCCATGAGTTTTGTGTGCCTATAAATGGGTGGAGTGACATCTTAATAGGTAGACTAAATTTACAGCTATATGCTAACTTTACAAGCCATTGTACAGAATATCGCAGAGGGTATCCTGCACCACTACTAGTCATCTCCTTTCCTATTTTACTCACAAACAGAGTGAGGGAAAAAGTCTATATGCATGCCTCTTTATGAGCAATAATTTATCCTACCTTGTCTTCATAGTGCATATGTAAATGTATGTTGACGGCAATATAAATGTTTTGCAGGCAGCTTCAAATGTGGGTTCTCTAAATTTTCTCTATAGTGCTCCTCGAAAAGAACATTGGTTTATGTCCAGGGATCCCCATTTGAGCTATGTAGCAAGTGTAATCTGACTGCAGGAAAAAGTTTACTCATCATGCAAAGTGACTCTCACAATCAATTTAATTAAGTAGTCAATTAATTTGATATCAATGACCTGCTGCTGGGTGTTTGTAAGCAGTGGTGAGAGTATCAAGGGTGTGAGTTTGAGTGGTAATCAGGTGTCTTTTTGTTGTGGCGAGATCTTTTAATGAAATTTCAGTCTCCCACCTACAAAGGGACATATGACCATCATTATAAAATCAGCTCTACTATCGAATTTATAAAGTGATACATAATACTGTGGGGGACAAGAGGTTATTTTTAGGAAATATGGTGCGAAATTGTGACTTAGTGTGTTTCAGTGCGCGATGTGCCAGCCTCATGGCAGATGGCGGATGAAGGCTGGCTGACGCGTTATGCAGGTGACACAGTTTTGCAATGAGCATCAGTATGTGTGTACCTGCACAGCAGCCATCAACAGCCAGAATGCAGCATTAACAGAATTACGTAGGCGTGAGCCGCGTGCAGCACGGTTGTGTTAGCCAACTCATTGAGAACATTCTAACAAACATGGCGCTGCATAACCAGCAGATTCAGCAGCGGTCTGCACTATTTAAGGGCATCAGAGGTGGGCGTCGGCATCGGTTCGACTGATTGGGTGTTCGGTCGCTGTTACGTCATCGTCATCAGTGACGCTGTCCCCGAGGAGCGGCTGGCGGAGGGCGTTGCCAACTACTGCACCAGCGACTCCCAGCGTCGTCACAAGCCGAAGCATCTGCAGGAGGCAAGCTAGGTTGGGCCTCATGCTGCTAACCTCCTACCAGCTGTGCAGCCACTGACAGAGCACGGTGTCACGTTCCCCGGGCTGTGCGCATCAGCACGTCTCCACCATGACACGAGCGGTGGGGCTGAGCTACCGGAAAATGTATTGGAAGAACCAACAATAAAGAGGAAGAATGCTAAAAACAGCCACCTTCTTCTATCCAGCCACGTGCTACAACCCCGACCAAATCACCTGCTCTGGTCATCCTATTACAATACAAACCTGATAGTTACAACTCCTTTGTGCTGTTACCTTAAAGATTTTGTAGATAACAAAGCATTTGGTTATTTTAAGAGAGTTCAAAAGTGAGGAGGCATCCTATGATAGAGGTGGAGTATGCTCTCAGCACTATGTCATGAGCCAAAAATGAGTTTAATGTTCTAGTCCTTTCATGCAGGGTGTAGCAGATATTAAGCTGATAACAATACATATTCTATTTACCTGATGAGAGAATACTTAGAGGAAAAATATCCTATTACATACTGTTGTACAGGATTTTCACAATAAGTAATGATATTTTAGCAATGTGAGAACATGTGTATGCTCTGATTTCTTCTGTCTTAAAAAATAACTCGTATAAAAGAGAGAAATGTAGTTTTTTTCATGAGAAATTCGAGGTGTATGGACAACAGCATCCCTGTCTTCGATTGGATAAAGTGGTTTTTTTTTTCTTTTTTTTTTTTTTTTTTTTTTTTAAAAAAAAAAAAAAAAGAAAAGGTCTGCAGCCAGCAGCCAACTGGAAGCCGTGGTTTAGCCTGTGATGACTGGTTTGTTACAAAGAATGCTCCAACCTGTCGTCTCTTGCCTGTAGCCATGGGGTAAGTCCCAGTGGTGGTGCCCTGTGGGTGGCTGAATAGTGTAGCAACCACTACGCTGGTTGAATGGTGACAGAAGCAACTGTTTGTGTTGCAGGAGAAGATCCAGTATAGGAGATGTTTGTGTTGGACGATTATTCCCTCCATGTAAATTGATTGGTTGTCTGGTTGGTGGTCACAGTGACAGTCTCTCCGGCCTCTAAGCAACTGACACAGCTGGAGATGTGCAACTGCTGGTGTGACTAGTGTGTGTGTGTTTGTGTGTGGGTCTCTCACAACTGGCGTGAAGATGTCATGTCCCAGCTGGTACGGCTTCCAGCACACCTGTAGTCGGTGCACTTAGCAATCCCATGAGTGTGCAGTCAGGGAGTTTTTTGCTGTCGAATATGTTTAGCGTATGATGGAAATATCGTGGTGGAGGAGGGCGCTTGTGTTTTCTATGTTGCTTTATGAAAGACCTTGAACATATTTAGCAGTATGATATATTTATGGTGGATATTTAATTACTTGATTTGCAAAATGTTTGCATGTGATTCTCAAACATTGAGAATCTGTTTTAGTATGAAGAAGAATCATGATAAGGTGGTGGTGAGTGTTTTAAGTGATCTATTTGGCTCCTGTAAATTGTTCAACAATTAATTTGATAGGGTAGGGCAAATGGACAATTTCCTATTACTTTTGATATTGCAATTGCACCAGCTCTCCCTTTGTCCCCAGTAGGAATGTGGTATTCTGAGGAGAGATGGAAACCTCAGTCTGCTTGTTTGGACATGTTGATTCCCGCACAAACGGAAAGTAGCCACTTGAGAGAGAGCGGTGGTGGTTTGGTGAGAATTCACCAGATATCAAATATCAAAAGTTTGACAGCACCTCATGCTTTGTTCAACAGGAAGAAGCCACTTAAGGTGGGCTGATGCATGTGTGAACCTCTAGTCATCTAGTGGGGAGGAGCCCTTTCTCCCGCAGACTGATTAAATAAAGAATATGTAAACTGAATTGAGCAAGATATTATGATGTAAACTGATTTGAATTTCATGTCATGAGGTCCTTCATCTGCAGTAGAGACTGGGTCTTTTTCCCACCAAATTCCTGATGGGGGAGGTGAGGGGAGGGCTGTGGATGGAGGTAGGGTAATTAATCAAACAATTTAATTAATTAGTGCTGTGTCATTGAGGGGAAGGGAGGGTTTGGGATATCCCAGAGGGTGGAGGGGGAGGGGGAGGCATGAAGGTTTCTCAGAAGGACTAATTATTCCCAGGGAGCCATAATTCAACCCCCAGAGGATCATAAACCAATTCACAGAACAATATGTTTGCATCGGAATATATGCTTGCCCTGAATGTATGCAGCCCGGACAAAGAAAATGGCTCAGAACCCACTACTTTTCGTTTCTGCATTATTCCAGTTTGTAGATCAGTTGCTGCTGCTACAATGGCAGATTATCAAGACTTTGAACATGGTGTTATAGTTGGCACTTGAACAATGGAGACACAGTATCTCTGAGGTAGCAATGGAGTGGGGATTTTCCTGTACGACCATTTCATGAGTGTGCCACGAATACCAGGAATCCGGTAAAACATCAAATCTCTGACATCGCTGTGGCCAAAAAAAGATGCTGCAAGAGTGGGACTGACTACAACTGAAGAGAATTGTTCAACTTCAGAGAAGTTCAACCTTTCTGCAAACTGCTGCAGACTTCAGTGCTGGGTCATCAACAAGTGTCGGCGTGTGGACCATTCAATGAAACATCACCGATATGAGCTTTCAGAGCCAAAGGCCCACTCTTGTACCCTTGCTGACTGCACAACACAAAGCTTTGTGCCTTGCCTTGGCTCATCAACACTGACATTGGACTGTTGATGACTGGAAACATGTTGCCTTCTCGGGCAAGTCTCGTTTCAAATTGCATTGAGTGGATGGACATGTACGGATTATGGAGACAACCTCATGAATCCATTGACCCTGCATTTCAGGAGGAGACTGTTCAAGCTGGCAGAAGCTCTGTAATGGTGTGGGGCCTGTGCAGTTGGAGTGATACGGAACTCCTGATACGTCTAATATGACTCTGACAGGTGACACATACGTAAGCATCCTGTCTGATCACCTGCATCCATTCACGTCCATTGTGCATTCCGACAGACTTAGGCAGTTCCAACAGGGTGGTGTCCAGAACAGTTTCAGAGTGGCTCCAGGAACACTCTTCTGAGTTTAAACACTTCCACTGGCCACCAAACTCCCCAGACATGAACATTATTGAGCATATCTGGTATGCTTTGCAACGTGCTCTTAAGACTTTATGGACAGCCCTGCAGGATTCACGGTGTCAACTCCAAAAATCAAATGGCTCTGAGCACTATGGGACTTAACTACTGTGGTCATCAGTCCCCTAGAACTTAGAACTACTTAAACCTAACTAACCTAAGGACATCACACACATCCATGCCCGAGGCAGGATTCGAACCTGCGACCGTAGCAGTCGCGCGGGTCCAGACTGCGCGCCTAGAACCGCTAGACCACCGCGGCCGGCGGTGTCAACTCCCTCCAGCACTACTTCAGGCATCGTGTTGTGGCAGTTCTGCATGCTCATGGGAGCCCTGCATGATCTTTGGCAGGTATACCAGTTTCTTTAGCTCTTCAGTGTATTCCATTGTAGGCAACACTTAAATTTAGCTTTACTTTCTCACTGACTTTTGTAGTTTTGAGTGTTCTTTTATTTTTTCTGAGCTCTAGTTGCATTCATTTCCACTTTTAACTTCCATGAAAACAAACTATTTCAAAATTTTTCACCTGTCTGTGGAGCTAGAAATATACACCATGCACAACCAACAGTGAACTGAGGCATCATAACATCAACAGCGAAGTGCAGTGAATCAGTAATTTCTGGCAGTATACACTCTGATAAATGATTATATTATTTATGCTTTCAAACCCTTCACTCATATCATTCTAGTAACTCAAGACAGTTGACAGCAAGTGCCACATCTTACCATCACCATTATGCCATAACGCTTTAACACTATAGCTTTGTAAGCATGTCAATCATCGTTACCTAAGTATTTCACAAAATTTTTGGTATGAAAATACAGATACCACATGAACAGATTTACTTTCTTGGAATGAATAATGAAGGGGCTACTGCAAACTTATTTTGGCAATATTACAGAAATAAATGACAGACACATACTATAAACAGATAAATGGATGTTTCAAAGAACATCAATGAATAAACTTAAAACAGCTTGACTCAGGACTTGGAGAAAAGCCTCTGGGGAGAGGAATTCACAGAAGGGCTATCCAAAACTTAATTATTATCTCAACAAATAAAGAGTCAATCAACTGATGTATCAAAATTCACTAAATAAAGATTATTTTGAAGGTGTAGACATGAATATGATTAAAAAACCAGGAGATTTTCCTTTTATTTGCTTTGTAGCAGTAGAGCAGTAGATTAAAAAAAAAAGAGGGAAATCTCCTGCAAAAACAGTAGATCTGTCAACACTAGGTGCAGAAGTGCCACACTTATAGTTGCCACCCTCACAGGACATCACTCAGTAGCGCTGCTGATGGCCAAGCAGTGGACAAGGCTCCATGTTAACAGTTGACTTGGCATTGCTGCTCACTGTTATGTGGCAGTAGAGTCGTGTATGTCATACTGTTGGCTAGAGATGGATGTCAATACAGAAGAATTCATCTGTGAAGATGAAAACCATCCATCAACATGCAACATGGAGTGTGAGGAATATTCAGACAAACTGAAGAAAATTAAGGTTTTCACCAGATGTTGGAGGCAAACATTCTTTAGAGAAGACGATGACTGGTGAGTGTCTCTCAAATTCCTCCCCACTAGAGTTGGTACGTTGGCATCTCATGAAACACACAAGTACTCAAAGTGCCTTCAAATCTGTACATCTCAATCATAAACAAAAGTTTTATAATGTCTTCAGCAAATCCTGGGGATACATTCAAAGGCCGATCAAAAATTGTGCACTCCTTAGTGTGAATGCCAAAAATACTTTTAATATCCTCTAGCCCAATGGAGACTGCATCTGCATGATTTTTGAAAAGAAATTGTCTCCATATTAAAGTAGCAAGAAAGATGACATACCGAAACATTAGTCACCAATGATTACAAGAGGAAAGTAATCACAGTCTTCATACAACTGCCTACTTGGGGAAATTTAGTTTCATTGTCAATTAAATTATTAATTTGATTTGATTTGATTTGATTTTTTATTGGTCCAGTTTTATCATACAGCACAAATTGTACAATTGATACTGGACAGATCAAAGATAAGTTACAATAATACATAGTTTTAGCAAAATAGTAGGCAAATTAAAAATACAAACCTATTACAATTGATTTTGTTGTGTATTCAGATATTCTCTGACAGGATAGAAAAAGTGCTTTATTAGAAATGCCTTTAGTTTAGCTTTAAATATTGGATGAGTAGCATTTTTTATTTCCTCTTGTATCTTATTGTGTAGTATTACACCAATGTTGATTATGCTGCTCTGATAGGTGGTTGTTCTGTGATATTTTTTGTGTATATTTGATTTCCCTCTTGTACTATAGTTGTGTACATTTTTGTTCTGTAGCAGTTTGCCTGTTTTCAAGAGGTAGTCCCTAGTCAACAAGAGAGTTTCATAAATGAATAAACTTGGAACATTTAGAACACCAAGCTCAGTAAAATGGAATTTACAGGACTCCATCTTTTTAATGCCACAAATTATTCTTAGAGCAATCAACTCTTGAACATATATCAACCTGACGATCTTGTATTTGCTCCAGCATCTGTAAAAATGAGACTATGTTGAGAACCACACATGGACAGCAACAATATTGAGAAAAAGTTTTTGTTGCTGTAATAAAGTGACCTACAGTCAGCAGCCTTAATGACACACATATGTTTACAATTTGTAGCTACCACACAGCTGGATAAGTTGGCTTCCTTTCTAGTAATCCTTTAATTACTCTTCCTACAAGAGATAGTGACACCCAGGATTTACTTTTAAATTACCTTAGAGTCTTCGCACAGTGCTGCACAGCACTACTGGAAAGAGGACTGGTCTCTTTGTTGTCGCGCTGCACCACTGTGATCTGCCAAGCCACCGTGTTTCTTTTGTGTCATGGAGTCTGATGAGCAATATTCCTCCCTTTTACTTCTCTTATTAGATAAGAAGACCAGAAAGGGATAATTTAAAAGTAAATCCTGGGCACTACTATTTCTCAAAAGAAGAGTAGTTAAAGTTTACCCAACTGTGGGGCAGCTACAAATGGTAAACACACATGTGTCATCAAGGCAGCTGACTGTCAGTCACTTTATTACAACAGCAAAAATATTTTCCCAAAATTGATAACAGAAACCTCCACCCAGGACTAAAGAAAAATTCAGTATGTCAGCTAAATTTCATATACGGCAGGATATTAGCTGAGTGCATATGTTTGTAGTATTTTTGTTTTGCATGTTATAATTCCAGTTGCTATTGGTTTATTTATCAACTGACATTTTGTGTTTGTAGTTCATTGTTGCTATTTGAGCTTACATGTTGCCATTTTCTCATTTGGAGATAGTGAGTGCAACTGTATATGCTAGAAAATGGAGTGCTAAGTGGAGGAATCAGAATATTTCTCACATGTTCTTCTGTTTGAGTTCAATAGAGGAGTGACAGCAGTGGAGGCAGCCAGAAACATTTTTACCATGGATGAGGATAATGCCAATGGACAGGGTATGGCAAGAAGTGTGTTTTCTAATTTCAAGGAGGATCATTTTGACATTATAGTGTCTCCACATTAAGGAAGACCTTCAGTGTTTGATGAAGATTGTTTAAACACATTAATTTATGATGATCCACATCAGTATACTCAATAACTGGTAAATGTGATGAACTCTTATTGTTTCACCATTGTGCAGCATTTGCATCCGATGGGGAATGTTCAAAAATTGGGTGTACAGATACCCCATGCCCTGAGCCAAAGTCACAAAAATGACTGGGTGGCCATATGTGCATCTATGCTTGTTCATCATCAGTTGGCTCATGAACAACACCAATCACTCCTATCCTGTATTGTTAGTGGTGATAAGAAATAGGTCTTTATGGGAGCATAAGGAAAAGAAAGGAGTGGTTGAGCTAAGACAAAACAGCAACTCCCTCTACAAATATGTGCACAAATCCACAAAAGATAATACACACATAAAAAAAAGTATTGCATCACCCCGGTTCCCAGAACTCCTGAAGATAGATGTTGACAGTGGATATTGTATCACAGACACAGTCTCTTTGACTGTTCAGAGATGTCACCAAAGATGTAAACAACCATGCATGAACAGTGCCTATTAGATGGAGGTGGTCCGACAGCCGATCACTTACAGTCATTCCACCAGGAAGGAGGTAAACGGCTCATGTTGTCTGTAGTTCAACTATGCCTAAATGGTCAATACCACTGTTCAATAGTGTCTGCATTGTTACTTTGTGCCAGGAAGGGCTCTCAACAAGGGAAGTATCCAGGCATCTCAGAGTAAACCAAAGCAATGTTGTTCAGACATGGAGAAGATACAGAGAGACAAGAACTGTCGATGATATGCCTTGCTCAGGCCACCCAAGGGTTACTACTGTAGTGGATGACCGTTACCTATGGATTATAGCTCTGAGAATCCCTGACAGCGACATCACCATTTAGATTAATGCTTTTTGTGCAGCCACAGTACATCATGTTACGACTCAAACTGTACACAATAGGCTGCATGATGCACAACTTCACTCCCAACATCCATGATGATGTCCATCTTTGCAACCACAACACCATGCAGCATGGTAAAGATGGGCCCTACAACATGGCTAATGGACTGCTCAGGATTGGCATCACATTCTCTTTACTGATGAGTGTCGCATATGTCTTCAACCAGACAATCGACAGAGACGTGTTTGGAGGCAACCCAGTCAGGCTGAACGCCTTAGACACACCATTGAGTGAGTGCAACAAGGTGGAGGTGCCCTGGTGTTTTGGGATGGCATTATGTGGGGCTGACGTATGCTGGTGGTGGTCATGGAAGGTGCCACAACACCTGTACGATACATGAATGCCATCCTCCGACTGATAGCGCAACCATATTCCGTCTTCATGGATGACAATTCTTGTCCCCATCATGCACATCTTGTGAATGACTTCCTTCAGGATAACAACATTGCTCGACTAGAGTGACCAGCATATTCTCCGAACATGAACCCTATCGAACATGCCTGGGATAGGTTGAAAAGGGCTATTTATAGATGACATGAGCAGCAAACCACTCTGAGGGATCTACGCCGAATTGCCATTGAGGAGTGGGACAATCTGGACCAACACTGCCTTGATGAACTTGTGGATAGTATGCCATGATGAATACAGGCATGCATTAATGCAAGAGGATGTGCTACTGGGTATTAAAGGTACCGGTGTGTACGGCAATCTGGACCACCTCTGAAGTCTCGCTGTATGGCGGTACAACATGCAATGTGTGGTTTTCATGAGCAATAAAAAGGGCAGAAATGATGTTTATGTTGATCGCAATTTCGATTTTCTGTACAGGTTCTGGAACTCTTGGAACCAATGTAATGCAAAACGTTTTTTTTATTTGTGTATTATGCATCTGGTGGATAGCAATGGTGTGGTATACTACAAATTGATCTCTTTGGGGTAGCTGCAGTATCACTGCTGATATTTGTTGTCAACAACTGAGATGTCTTGCATATGCAATCCAAGAACAGTGACTAAGAAGACTGTGTGAAGTGATGCTAATCCACTATAATGTCCACCCACATTCTACTAGACTGACAAAAAACATGTCACAGGAGTTGGGTTGGAAACTGATTTTGCACCTACCTCACTTTGCGCCCTCAGATTTTCACCTTGGCCACTCACAAACAAACAGTTGTCAACAAACTTCCATTCCGGATGAAAATGCACTCTGAACATTGCTCATTGCAATCTTTGCCTAAGAACTGGATGATGTCTACAGTCATGTTATTGAAAAGTTACCCCAGCATTGTCAGACTGTTGCAAATAGTGAAGGAGATTATATTACTGATGACCAAAGTCTCTATTATGTGTATCTGTTGTCTTTATTAAATTCATGGAAAAATGCTATGAACTTATGCGCCAACCTTAATACCATGTAATATGCACCAAACACAAAATCATAGCAACCCTTTTATCATTGCAAACTTTTTCCAGAATAACTATGAACATTAGTGAAATGATGGGCACGTCATCATGAAACTAACATGTAAAGCTATGAATAATGAAAACTATGAAATTTTTCATCATATAGCTTCTGTGATATCATTTGAGAATGATTGCTGGATGTGCATCTCAATTCTGTCAGTGCAGCATGTTGCTTACAGGCTGGAAGTGGGCAAATAATGTCAGCTTTTTCTTCTGAACAAACAAATGAACTCACCCAGTGCTTCAGATGAAAACTGGTCACTGCACACTGGGCACCACATCCCGCGCAGACTCTGCTGTAAGTACATAGTGCAGGTAACACAAACCTGTGTTTTGAGCTTCCACAAGGTCCTTACAACAAACTTCCTTTTCTGAACTGGAGTAGGAGGTAACCCACATGATGGGTCAGCAACCAGATCATTATCTTCCAAAAAAATTACAATGAAAATAGTGCTTTGAAACAGATGGCGGCAGCATAGCTCAAAGCAAATCACTAGGTCATGAAGTCCCCAACTGCTGCTAAGTGCTGCCGATCAAAGCTGGGGTGTCCACTTGTCCAGTTATATTACCACATACCTGGACGAAATGTGACTGTATAAATGGCACTATGACAGCAGCATGTGCTTACAATTGTGGGCTTTGCTCATTCTAATGTGGTAAGAGTTCACCCTTGTTTATAGCACTACAGCTTTTGAGAGAATACACATCCTTCTTTCAACTACATCAAGGGGCACCAATAAGCAACTTGATTACCATTACTGAAATAAGAAGTGATCTGCTGCACTTGATGCTGTTCTCCATTCTCATTTGTGTGTTCAATTCCTTTTAGTTCTCAAGAACAGGGTTCTCAATTCCTTGAAGTTCTCATTTTGGCCTATCACTAAACAGAATGCTGAGCTGATGTTCAACTGTTATCTACTGCTGCTTAGCAGCAGGGTGACAAACTTGAAAATCAGTGATCAAAGAATAAATACAGTAAAGATAATGTATGCTGCAGCAGGGATAAACACAGCAGAACTGATAACAAACAGGAGGGTGCATGTGATTGCTCAGAAATTGTTCTCTATTTCTTATCATTATACACCAACCATTCAAAAACCACACACATTCTTGTTCGTGAAGGGCTGGGGTATAACTTAAAAGAAATAAAAATAAAAAATAAATCTTTATTTCAATGGATGTCCCTTAATGAGAGCAGCTGGACACCAGTTGTAAGTCAAATGTACTGAAAATGTACTTGCATTTTCTGTTTCAAATGTAACTGGTGGCAATAACTGTTTCATGCCCACGTTTTATTTTTCATATCAATTATTACCACACACAAATGGAATCTAGACAATTTTTGATTGAAAGTGATGTTCATTATGACTACATTGTCTCCTGACAATAAATAAGTATACAAAGTTTGAACTGTGTATTCCACCCCCCCCCCCCCCCTCCTCTGCCCCCCCCCCCCCCCCCCCCCAGCGAAACATGGACCTTGCCACTGATGGGGTGGCTTTCATGCCTCAGCGATACAGATAGCCATAGTCATACTATAGGTGCAACCACACTCATTGGATCTGTTGAGAGGTCAGGCAAATGTATGGTTTCTTATATGGTTTCTGAAGAGAGGCAGCAGCCTTTTCATCAGCTGCAGGGACAACAATCTGGATGATTGATTGATATGGCCTTGTAACATCAACCAAAATGGCCTTGCTGGACTGGTACTGCAAACAGCTGATAATTTTCCTGAGTGCATGCAGCTCTACTGTATGGTTAAAGGTGATGGTGTCCCCTTGAGTAAAATATTCTGGAGGTAAAATAGTTCCCCATTTGGATCTCTGGGTGGGGACTAATCAGGAGGGTATCATCATCATGAGAAACAAAACTCATGTTCTATGGATTTGAGCAGGGAATGTTAGATCCCTTAATCAGGCAGGCAGGCTAGAAAATTTAAAAAGGAAAGTGGATAGGCTGAAGTTAGACAAAGAGGGAATTAGTGAAGGTGGGTGGTAGAAGGAACAGGACTTCTGATCAGGTGAATACAGGGTTATCAATACAAAATCAAACAGAAGTAATGCAGGAGTAGGTTCAATAACAAATAAGAAAATAGACATTTAAGTGAGCTACTATGAACAGTATAGTGAACACATTATTGCGGCTAAGCTAGACATGAAGCCCACACCTACCACATAGTACAAGTTGATGTACAAACTAGCTGCACAAATGATGAAGAGATTGATGAAATGTATCATCAGATAAGAGAAATTATTGAGATAGTGAAAGGAGATGAAAATTTAATTGTGATGAGGGACTGAAATTCAATAGTAGGAAAAGGGAGAGAAGGAAAAATAGTAGATGAATATGGGCTGAGGAAAGGGAATGAAAAATGAAGCACCTGTTCGTATTGTGCACAAAGCATAGTTTAATCATTGATAACACATGATTGAAGAATCCTGAAAGAAGGCCGTGTATGTGGAAGATATCTGAAGGCACAAGAAGATTTCAGATTGATTATGTAATGGTAAGTCCGAGATTTCAGAACCAGGTTTTAAATTGTAAGATATTTCCAGGGGCAGATGTGCACTCTGGCCACAATATATTGGTTGTGAATTGTAGATTAAAACTGAATAAATTGAAAAAAAGATAGGAAATTAAGGAGAAGGGGCCTGGATAAGATGAAAGAACCAGGGGCTGTTGATAGTTTCAGGGGGCACATTAGGCAAAGGCTGACAAGAACAAGGGAAAGGAATACATTAGAAGATGAATGGGAAATATGACACTGAAAGAAAAATTTGACAGAGCACTGAAAGACCTAAGTCAAAAGCAGGCCTCGGATGTAGACAACATTCCGTCAGAACTACTAATAGCCTTGGGAGAGCCAGCCATGACAAAACTCTTTCATTTGGTGTTCAAGATATATGAGACAGGCAAAATACCCTCATACTTCAAGAAGAATCTAATAATTACAATTTCAAAGAAAGCTGTTGCCGAAAGGTGTGAAAATTACTGACCTATCAATTTCATAACACATGCTTGCAAAATGAATTCCTTACAGAAGAGTAGCAAAACTGGTAGAGGATGACCTTGGGGAGGATCAGTTAGGATTTCAGAGAAATATAGTTACATGCAAGGCAGTACTGACACTACAACTTGCACTGAAGACCCAAAGAAACTGGTACACCTGCCTAATATCATGTAGGGCCACCGTGAGCACGCAGAAGTGCCACAGCACGACGTGACATGGACTCGACTAATGTCTGAAGTAGTGTTGGAGGGAAGTGACACCATGAATCTTGCAGCACTATCCATAAATCCTTAAGAGTATGAGGGGGTGGAGTTCTCTTGTGAACAGCACATTGCAAGGCTTCCCAGATATGCTAAATTATTTTTCATGAGTGGGAAGTTTAGTGGCCAGAGGAGGTGTTTAAACTCAGAAGAGTGTTCCTGGAGCCACTCTATAACAATTCTGGATGTGTGGGGTGTTGCATTGTCCTACTGGAATTGCCCAAGTCCGTCGGAATGCACAATGGACATGAATGAATGCAGATGATCAGACAGGATGCTTACGTATGTGTCACCTGTCAGAGTCACATTTAGACATATCAGGGGTCCCATATCACTCCAGCTGCACATGCTCCACACTATTACAGGAGCTTCCACCAGCTGAAATGCAGGGTCCATGGATTCCTGAGGTTGTCTCCATACCTGTACATGTCCATCCACTCGATGCAATTTGAAGCGAGACTTGTCCAAGCAGGCTACATGTTTTCAGTCATCAACAGTCCAATGTCAGTGTTGATGAGCCCAGGTGAGGCATAAAGCTTTGTGTTGTGCAGCCATCAAGGGTACAAGAGTGGGCCTTTGGCTCTGAAAGCTCATATTGATGACGTTTCATTGAATGGTTCACAAGCTGACACTTGTTGATGGCTCAGCATTGAAATCTGCAGCAATCTGCTGAGGGTTTGCACTTATGTCATGTTGAATGATTCTCTTCAGTCATTGTTGGTCATGTTCTTGAAGGATCTTTACCTGGCTACAGCAATGTCAGAGATTTGATGTTTTACCGGGTTCCTGATTTTCAGAACATTTCATGGTACACACATGAAATAGTCATATGGGAAAATCCCCACTTCATCACTACCTTGGGGATGTTGTGTCTCATCACTCGTGTGCTGACTATAACACCATGTTCAAACTCAGTTAAATCTTGATAACCTGCCATTTTAGCAGCAGTAACTGATTGGACAACAACACCAGACACTTGTGTTGTACACAGGGTGGAGAAAAATTGTCACGAATTTTTAACCCTGGAAAGCTGATGCCACTAGGAACCAAAATTATTAATATTGTGTAGATCAACAATGCACAGTTTTTAAACTATGGAAACTTGGCACCACATTCTCTGATTGTCTGCAGGATTGCCCTGTTGCCAGATGCTCTGGACAGCACGTGACCGCGAATGCTTTGCCTGCTGGAGATTACAATGTATCCAAAGTGGCCCCATGCTCAGTGATAGTGCATCAGCCTTCCACTCTGGGGGCCTGGGGATGAATCTGCTGGGTCCTGAGACATCCATTGTAGTTCCATGATAAGACATACAGGGAACAAACCCATCAACAGCTGTTAGTTCATGTACAGAAAGTCTTTTACAAAAAAGGTTTTTCTTGTAGCTAGGACATTGTTTACTTAAAGCAGGTGCTCAAACTGGCCACCCTCTGATGCAACAAAAGCTTGGTAATGTCGCACAGTGTTCTGATGAACTGTTTCAAAGATTTCTGGCACTGTTCTGATGTGATTGGCTGCATGTTGAATGCGATCCCTTAATTTCTTTTAATTTCTAGGTGGTTTGCATCCGGGTGGGTGAACTAGAACCTTGAAGAATCTCCACAGGAAAAAGTCTGGTGGCGTGAGGTCTGGTGATCACGGGGCCCATGTGCTATGAGCACCTCTGTCAATTACCCAGCTGTCGAAGAGGTCATTTAAATATCCGTGCACAGCACGACTGTTATGTGCAGGTACTCCGTCATGCTGAAACCACATGCATAGCTATATGTCAAGGGGAACATCTTCCAGGCAGGCTGGGTAGAGTTTCTTGCAGAAAGGGAAGGTAATTGCCCTGGTAAGTCGAGGAGGTAGACAGACCGGCACTCTCAGATGGCCACCCACAATTCCTGCCCAAATGTTGAGCGAAAATTGCTCCTGGTGTCCGTGGATGTAAGTGCTATGGTGATTTCCCTTTGCCCAGTAATGAACGTTTTGAGTGTTGTAAAGGCCATCATAATGGAAGGTGCACTTGTTGGTAAACAACACAATGGCAGGGAAGTTGGGATCTTGTGAAACACATTGCAGAAACCACCGGCAAAACCCTAGCCTGTGTTCATAGTCCGTCACAGGATTTAGGCCTTAGACAGGGTGGAAACTAAATGGACGCTGGCCATAATCCCCCAAAACCTTCCAGAGTAACCGATGAGTAACCCCCATGTCATTTCCAACCACTCGAGTACTTGTCGTAGGTGCTTTCTTGAAGTGCTTAAGAACAGTCTCTTCAAATGCAGCATCCCGTCATGTTCAAGTTACTCCAGCATCACCATGATATCCCACTAACCAGCCTGTTTTGCCAAGTCATTGGTGAATTGCTGTAAATGTCTGTGGGTGTGGGTGGCATCTTGCTGGGTACCATTCCTCATACAACCATCGAGCTTCATGCACATTACCATCAAGTAGTCCAAAAAACAAAAACCATATCCCGTTGTTCTTCAGTCGAATACTGTGCTGCCATGCTTAGTGTATGACTAAATTACAGGTGACGTGTGTGTGTGTGTTCCAAAGTAAATCTTACATGTGAAAGCATCTGATGTGAGATGGAGACAAACAGCAAGTATCACGTTGGTGCAGTCATGGGGCAAGGGATGTTTGTATGTGTAAACTGACAACCATAGCGCTGCCTGTCAACCGATGAATGGCAAGAGAGCAATCTAATGGCCAATTGGAGCATGTGACACCAAGTTTCCAAGGTTTAAAAATGGTGTGTTGTCGACCTACACAACATTAGTAATTTTGGTTCCTACTGCTATCAGCTATCCAGGGTTAAAGATTTGTGACACAATTTTTCTCCACCCTGTATAGGCAAGGCCGACTGCAGTGCTGTATTCTGCCTGTTTACATATCTCTGTGTTTGAATATGCATACCTATACTAGTTTCTTTGGTGCTTCTGTGTACCTCAGAAGATAGGCTAAGGAATGGCAAACCTATGTTTATAGCATTTGCTGGTTTAGAGAAAGTTTTTGACAGTGTTGACTGTAATACTCTCTTTGAAATTTTGAATGTAGCAGAGGTAGAATACAGGGAGCAAAAGGCTGTTTAAAACTTGTAAAGCAACCAGATGGCAGTTGTAGGAGTTGAGAAGCCTGAACGGGAAGCAGTGATTGAGAAGGGAGAGAGATAGGGTTGTAGCCTATCCATGAGGTTATTCAGTTGTACATTGGGCAAGCAATAAAGGTAATCCAAAGAAAAATTTGGAGTAGGAACTTAAGTCCAAGGAAAAGAAATAAAAACTTTGAGGTTTGCTGATGACATTGTAATTCTGTCAGAGAAAGCAAAGGACTTGAAAGAGCAGTTGAATAGAATGAACAGTGTTTTGAAAAGAGAATATAAGATGAACATCAACAAAAGGAAAACAAAGAAAATGGAATGCAGCTGAATTAAATCAGATGATGGTGAGAAAATTAGATAGGAAACAAAACACTTAAAAGTAGTAAATGAATTTTGCTATTCAGGCAGTAAAATAACTGATGATAGTTGAAACAGAGAGTGTATAAAATGTATACTGGCAAGGGCAAGAAAAGTTTTTCTGAAGAAGAGAAAACTGATAACATCAAATATAGACTTAAGTGTTAGAAAATCTTTTCTGAAAATA
This sequence comes from Schistocerca serialis cubense, assembly GCF_023864345.2. Lineage (NCBI taxonomy): Eukaryota > Metazoa > Arthropoda > Insecta > Orthoptera > Acrididae > Schistocerca > Schistocerca serialis. The sequence goes on along the minus strand of NC_064642.1, from coordinate 559,399,601 downwards.
TTTTTCTGATGTGTAGTCAGCACAGGAGTGAAACATGGACGGTAAACAGTTCTTCAGGTGCTACCTGAGACAGTCTCAGGTAGCACCTGAAGAAGGCAACGAGTTACGTGGCCGAAATATTGTGCCAGAGCGACACAAACATCCGGCAGTAGACCCGAATGTTCGTCATATCATTCCACTATATTGTTTAATATCACATGTAATAAGCTTTGTTCTAAAGCACAATGTGAAGTCACTTGTTTTCATATTTAGAATTAATTCCACAGTTGGAATCATATTCATAATGTCATCACTAAATTCTCCACTTTTGCTATGTTATGTTCCTTCTTCACTCACACATGATGCTGGATCCCACACCCAGTTTCACAGGCACAACACCCTTAGAAATTGGGCACTGTTTTTGTTATACTGGTATTTAACTAGCAGTCTATCGGAGATTTTGTTCATTAGGCTGTTAGGTACACACCACTTTTGGGATTGTCTAAGTGTCATTCATAGATCAGTTTCAAATGGAATGTTTTGTCTAAATCTGTCAAATAATGTACAATGATTAATGGAAAAATCTCATATAAAGATGTGAAACAAATACTAACAAAGAGATAGAGGGGCTGGCCAGTACTTACCTCAGCTCAGTACAGCTGATAGATACACAAAACAGAAAAGAAAATTTTTATCCTAGCTTTCGGAACTTCGTTCCTTCATCAGGGAGGAGATAGGGGAAAAAAGGGGAAGAAGGGAAAGTGGATTCAATTACCCACAACCCAGGTTATGAAGCAACAGGGAAAGATAAACAGGGAGGGTAGCAAAGATGGAGGCATGGGTGTCAGAGGGAAGCCAAAGATATTCTACTGTAAGTACTATGCCAGCTTTAAACCAAAGAAGATGCAATAATGTACAATGAAGACAATGTATTCTGAAGTTTCTTCATACCTACATTAACAGATGTCTACCATCCTGAGCTTCACTCATTCAAGATGAGTGGAGAACGATTGTGTCATGTCAAAATATGCATCATTTCCTGACTGGAATTGGCATAATGAATTTTGATCCTTTCCCAGATGTTAAGAAAGAGGGGTTAAGCCTTACCAGTACTGATCTATAGCTGGGTCTTCATTGGGAAAGCCTTGATGCAGCAGATATTCCACAGGATGCCTCCATCCCCTTATGGAATTGACTCGATCAGCTTGGAATATAGATATCTGTTCATATATGAATGTGTAGGTACTTATCCCATTTATAACATAATCTCGAAGTAATTAACCTAATTCCTAGTTTGAACAGATCAGCACAACTGACCCACCCAGACAGCCGTGTGTGTGTTAAAGTGCTGCTTCCATGACGGCAAGGTGTGCTGGACCCAGGACATGTCCGTCCAGTGGATTAACGATGAGGGTCGGTGTACCTGCCAACCTGGATGTGGTTTATAGGTGGTTTCCCACATCTCACCAGGTGAATTTCAGACTGGTACCCAACTCCAGCCCCTGTCACATGATTAACAAACATTTAGAAAACTTTTGTTCACTTTCACAGAGTGATGAGAGGAAGGGCTTCCAGCCATCCCTTAAATTAACCATGCCAAATCCTTTCATAACCAAGCCATCCTGTGCCAGTGTGAGGCAAAGGCACAAGAAAAGGAAGAAGCAGATTAGCATTAATAATAGTCTTGTTGTTAGCATATGTTACAGAAATAACTAGTAATGGTTGCTTCTGTCTGTTAATGTACATCTTGACTCATTCTATATCCCTCAAGGTGCTCCCCCTGCCCTGTTTGAGACACTGATGGTGGTGTCACTTGATGCTCGCCCCTTCCTTCATAAGTTGGCATATGATCAGGTCAGTTCAGCACATACAGGCCATTTTGCTTTATCAATACATTTTGCACCCCCATGTACACTCAGAGATTCTGCTGATATCCTCATGATTACCTCCCGGTTTTTTTCGCATTTTACACACCTTCTTTCTTGTTCTGTGAACCTCTACCATCTACAGTGGACCATGAGTTCAATACAGAGTTTGAATACCTGCAGGATGGTTGATTTACTATGAGTGCCGCCATAGCATTCCAATGCTCTGTTATGACCCTAGCATCAAGCAGAATACACACCAATGCAGGCAGGCATACCAATATGTACATTCACTCTATTTGGACATAAACTGTACATTTTTGACAGATAAGCCAACAAGTAGTTAACATTTTGATAGCTGAACAAGAATTAACTGATTAATAGTGACACACAGAAGTTTATGTTTTGGATGATTACTGTTGGCTGACTAATAGTGACTCAGACTGTTGGACTACATGATGCTAGCAAAATTACTCATATCTGCCAATTCAGACATGGTACTTTTGCTGTTTTGAGGCGCTGTCTAACACCATGGTATTTACTTTCTAGAGGCTTACTACTGTCTGACTCACAGAGAAGTTAAAATTTCAACAGATAACCATTGACTAACTTACACAATGTTTATAGTTTGATTATTGTGCACTGACCATCTCAATTGCTGTCCTGCATGCATACTTAAAGATGGGTGAAAGTTTGAAATATTTGGTATTCTACCTCAAATATAAGCATAAAAGATAACAATATTAGAGGACACAAAACTACGATAGGCAAAAGAGCAAGCATATTTAACTATGGGCTGTATAACCAGTAAAAAGGTAAGATGATGGGTACTGTTTTATGATAAAGATTTCTATTTAAGTAGTGATTCCCAAAGTTTGCCAAAAAGTTTCAAGAAAGTGAAGTTTTACAAACTGAATAATTAAAATCGAATAAGTTACTCCAGTGAAAGTTGCAGAACTATGGTACTGAATTTTGGAAATACTCACTAATTAAGATTTGAACTTTCTGGAACACAGAAATAATGAATATGAATAACTTTTTAAATAGAAAGTTTTTAGAAAAAGTAAAACATTTGTTAAGAAGAGGAACTTAAGGTCTTTCAAATGAAGAAACAGCTATTTGCTTGCTCAAAATTTCACTTCCATGTGTTTTGCATGAACCATAAACTGTAGGTATTACTTTAGAAAAAAATACCAGTAACCCCCTGATCCTTTAAAGAATCAAACTCCCATGTATAAAACAGCTTCAGACTTATGATTACTTTACAACTAAGTAATGTGTTAAATATTTCATCTTAAGTGTGTAGCAAGAAAAAGTTTCACTACATGCTCTTGTTATCAGGTACTGGGTGAGTATATTCTGGGTAATTTGTGCCACAGTTAAGCAGAAGGTAGTTTTTCATGTGTCTCAGTGTTTATGACATCATATAAGGGGTGATTTAAAACGTTTCCATTTAAAGGGATGCACAGTCTACAATCATTATTCAAATCAGGCAGAATTTCCATGATCACTGAGGCAATCATCCCACTGATACACCTGGTTGAAGCTACCTTTTGCTAAAACACTGTGTCCTGTTGCATGAAGAAGTCCATAGCTACCAGCTGTACATCCTCGCCTGACAGCAATAAGCAACCTTTCAAGGCCTTTTTTAAGGGAAAGGAGGTGTGATACTCACATGGAGAGAGATCAGGGCTATAGGGCAGAGGCTTGAGTATCTCCCACCAGTTTTATTTTCCTGTAACAATACACTCAAAGAATGTGTTTTGTCTTATGTTGAAGCATCACGAGCATGGAACTTGGTGCACCATTCCACAACAATTGTTTTCAACAGATATGCTGCCACATACGTAATCCTCATTCTCCAATGGATGTCAACCGCTGTTTGTCTTTGGCAGCCAGGCAAAGAATAATAATACGTTGGTCCTGTCTAGATGCATTCGGCATTAACATCGCCCTGGTTCACATTTCTGCATTTACTGCACTCACATTGGAAAGACACAAATGGTACACTAGTCCCTTTCCTACATGTTGATGCTTATATACCCACATCAGAGTCACACTCGTTGCATATATGCTGCAGCAATGCCCTCAGATGGAAACTTTTTGGTCATCTCCTGAACTATATGTCGTTCAATGATATAATTTTGCAGGTTAATTCAGTGGTATATGTGGATATTGTTTGCAAAATAGGTTATCAACACAGTTAGTAGGAAAAAGTAATAAATGAGAGTATCATGCCTGATACAGCAGTTTTACTGCATGAACAGCAAAAACTTTTTTCCTTTCATCATTTTGAGGGGGCTGTTAGTGAGAAAAAGTTTGCAAAGTTTTGAAATTATTTGTACAGTTCATTGCAAACTACTAAGTGCTTTCGTTCTCAAATACTGGATGAATATAGTCTGTGTACTTGCACACAGTGAGTTACGGTGCCTCAAGACATATACACTATTTATAAATGTAAAAATTGTCTTGCTGTGTTGTACCTTTCAAATAAGACTATACCTCTTAATAATAGATTACATCAGCATTTTGAATTATTAAATTTGGTGAGTATTTGTATGGGATATTGGAAATCATGTTTTTTGTTGCCCCTGGAAGCCATTAGGTAGGCAACCTGCAACTGGGACCAGATTCTGTGCCCCACGATAGTTGCTTGGTAACACAGATTTCCAGGTGAACTAACTATAATATTGTCATTAGAGAAACTATTTAGTGAATTATGAAGTTCAATGAAATAAAGCTTGAATGCAAAATTAACTTCTTTGTGTATTTATTGTATATATGCTATTAACAAAACAAGGTCAAGGAAAAGCTTGTATTAATGGCCAGAGTGGTGTAAGAACAAGTAGGATCATTCCAGCTTCCTGTGTTACAGACTAGCACCCAATAATGCTCTTGGTACTACTATGTATTTAGATGAACATCTCCCCCTGGATAGTGGTGGTACAGCCAGTATAATCTATCCTTAAGCTCTATGGGTGTATTCATACTCATAGCTTCAGTTCTGTAACTCATTCAAAAAAAATGTTTAAGTAACAAATTTGTCTTTTTTTCTTGTGGAGCACAAATATGCATTTAAAAATGGCAGGTTCCATTTTCAAAAATAGACAAGCACTCTGTTTCACTGACAACACTGCAAGCTTGTAGAATTTGGGTAGTTCCATCTTATAGGTCCTTGGTAAACATTCTAATTTGGTCTTCTCTTGTGGCATGCATAGTTTTCAGGATAAACTGTGGTTTCAAATGGCTCAACCTGTAATTCAACCTAGTCATCCATCCCTTATGACTTGGTAACCCATACACACTGTACCTTTTCCATCCAATCTAAACATTCTTAGAAGACACCTTGAAAAGCTCCAGCAATGGCATCAGGTTACTGGACTAATCCAAGATGACAGTACCCATTCCAAAGAATATCTCTACTGACAATACAGATACCTTTTTTGTAAATCTTTCTGACTTGCTTGTATATATAGACACAACATTTTCTGGGCCAAATGGTCATGTAAATATTATAGTTACAGAGGATATAAATATAGATTTATTAACAAATGATGTCAGCACCAAAAAGTTACATCGTCTGTGTGATGAATTTAACCTGACCCCACTCATTCGGGAGCCCACTAGAGAAATTGGCAATTGTAAAACATGTCTTGACAACATAATAACAAATATGACCCACCTATCCCACAGTGCATCGGTTTTAAAACTAGCCATCTCAGATCACCATGCAGTACAACTTAAATTGGAGGGATATGCAAGATGGCGGCAAATAGTAATGGTAAAGTTCTTAGCTTACGTAAAAACTCGTGTTTTGACGGGGAAAAGTGTAAAAAATGCGGAAAAGTACTGAAAACCAGAGTCACGTGCAAGGAATGTAATAACTCGTATCATTTTCGATGTGCAAAAGTGGACTCATCTGTGAAAGAAAATAATGACTTTATAACATGCTGGAACTGTAGTCAGTGCTGCGTTCAGAATCCAGATAACTATCATAAAGCAAAAATTTGTGAGTGTAGGTGTGAATTATCTGTACTAGTCAGTGATATGGTAAGTGAAATCCAGAGCCTAAAGGCTGAAGTTACTCTCTTAAATAAGAAGTTGTGTGAATTTGAACAACAGCGCCTGATGAACAAATGTAGGCCTAAACTAAAAACCAAGGAAAGCTTCCTTCCATCATTACTCAAAACAGGTTTCAAATTCTCAACTAAATAGTGGGACAAGAACAAGCTCAGTCCATGCAAACTAGAAGTTTGTTACATCGTCTGACCCCACTCATTCAGGAGCCCACTAGAGAAATTGGCAATAGTAAAACATGTCTTGACAACATAATAACAAACATGACCCACCTATCCCACAGTGCATCGGTTTTAAAACTAGCCATCTCAGATCACCATGCAGTACAGCTTAAATTGGAGCTCCATGAGGCCCCCACTGTCACCACAAAGCAACAGTTTGTAACTAAAAGAATAATGTATAATGACAACATAAATAGACTAAACTGCATGCTAGCACAAATAAAATGGTTTGAAAATAATAGCTTTTCATATGATACCTTTGCTGCTGACTTCTATTACTGCTTTGATGCCACATGCCCAGTTGTAATCACAAAAATGAAACAAACAAAAATTATAAACAAAAATATTTGGGTAAATAGTAATGTCACTGAAGTGAGGGAAAAATTAAAACTACTCCACAGTGCATTGCTGAATAATAGAGAGATTCCTGAGGTAAAGGAAGCCTTCAAAATATATCAAGCACACTATAAGGACTTACTCTCACAGACCAGGAGCAACTATGTTGCAAATAAGCTTCAAAACTCACACAACGTAACTGCTGGCATCTGGGCAGTCATAAACAGTTTTAGAACCTGCAATGACAAATCCCATATGGACTTTACTATTAACCACAATGGTATGCTCATAAAAGACCAACTGGAAATTGCAAATATTTTTAATGAATATTTTTCTTCCGTAGGGGAAGCCATAAATGACAAACATAAAAACATGCACTACAGTTTTAAAGGTAATACATGTGACCATAGTATATATCTAGCCCCCACAAACTGTGCAGAAATAATGGGCATCATTAGCTCTCTAAAACCCTCTAATTCAGCTGGGCATGATGGCCTAAATACTAATGTTTTAAAAGCCTGTAGCCAAAATGTCTCTGTACCTCTGTCTGCACCAGTCAACAATATAACAGAATCAGGCACCTTTTCCAGCCAGACTCAAAATAGCACAGGTAACACCCATTTTTAAGAAAGGTGACAAACAACAAAATAGAAAACTACAGACCAGTCTCAATCCTTCCCGTCTTTTCCAAAATAGTTGAGAAAGTTATATTCAACAGGATTATAAACTTTATTAACAAACACAACCTGATGTTCGAAAATCAAAATGGATTCCTAAAAGGTAAATCAACTAGCACTGCAGCTACTCAACTAATTGAAGAGGTGATAGGGGGTATCGAAAGCAAGGAACATGTGGCAGGTGTATACCTAGACCTGGAAAAAGCCTTTGATTGTGTGAACGTTGACATACTATTAGACAAGCTATGGAAAATGGGCATTAGAGGCGCTGCTTATGACCTAATAAAGTGTTATATGAGCAATAGAAAACAGTTTGTTCTACTTAAAACGGAAAGCGGTGTCTACAAATCAGAGATCACCTGCATAAAATATGGTGTGCCCCAGGGCTCGGTGTTGGGCCCCCTTCTGTTTTTGACCTATGTAAATGATATTAAATACTGTACTATAAATTCCAAAATTGTTCTGTATGCCGATGACACGTCCATTGTATGTAAAAAGGAATCGTGTAATGAACTAGAGGCAGAGTGCAATAATGTGACAAAAGAAATTGTCCAGTTTTTTAATGAAAGCCACTTAAATGTAAGCACCAGTAAAACATGTTTGATGGAGTTTAACAAAAGTAGTTTGAATAATGAAATTAAATTATACATGGGCAACGAATTGGTAAAGAAAGAGTCTAGTATAAAATTCCTTGGCATAACAATCCAAAGCAACCTGAAATGGGACACACATATTGACTCCCTAGCAACTAAGTTGTCAAAAAATGTATTTTCAATCAGTACTATTAGCAAGTTCTGTAGAGACACCGTAGTCCTAAAGACTGCATACCATGCTCTTTTCTCCTCTCACTTGAACTACGGTATTGAAATTTGGGGGGCAACAACCAAAGCTAATCTAGATAAGCTACTCATTCTTCAAAAAAGGGGTGCGAGAATAATCTGTGGAGCAAAATATAGGGAATCTTGTCGCAACTTGTTTCCAAAAACAGAGGTGTTAACTGTTATAAACACACACATTCTAAAAGCCATATTGCTTGTGAAAAGACTGCACCCAAACACTTATTCAGATTTCCACCAGTACAATACTAGAAATAAAGAAAGATTTTACATTGGCAGCCACAGAACAGCACTTTACGAAAGGGGGCCTCAGTATGCAGGTATAAAATTAGCTGATGCACTGCCTAGTGCAGTCATGGCTCTTCCTACAGTTAAACTGAAACATCAACCTAAGAAATTTTTAGTAAAACACCCTTTCTACTCATTAGAAGAGTACCATACTTATATGAAGAACAACAAATGCTTTGTGAAATTATGTGAATAGAAATCAATAAACATCTTATTGTAATTTTGTTGTAAATTAATGACGTATTCAGAAGAATGTGTCTTGTGTATTGTACAAATAACTTTAATCATTACTGTTTCTTTGTACATGTGCAGTGTACCATTCGATGTTGAATAAAGCTATTATTATTATTATTATTATGACAATAAGATATCTATAATTTGACTTCATATTTTAAGGAGAGAAAGCACAATTGCAAGATATCACCCCAGCATTCAATTTTGTACAAAAATTTGAGTCATAATTCTATAGGGCACATTTATGACCCTCTGATAGCACAGATTTTATCCTTTTGGGTGCACTGAATATTGGTCACTTGCTCAACCCCACCGCAGCTGCCTAGTGTCCAAGCACAAAGTACAACAGAGTGGAATGAGTAAGAGGTATGTGAATTACTGTTTTAACATTGGTAACATACTTTGTTTATTGTGTCAAAGAGTGTGGTTTCTAACCTGCAGTTGGTGTCAGAGATCTCTTTGTTTTGAACATTTTTATGCTGAAATTCACAAATGATCTGTAAATGAACAACACTGTTGTGCAGTCCTGTATTTGGATTTTAAAGATTGTGTTGTTAAACTTAAGTACATATGCTGGAGATACCCTGGTTTTGAATGTGAATGGCATGATTAAATTGTAAATTGGAAATCATTAACTTTATTTCATAATAACTTTTCAGTTGTTCAGATTTATTCATTTTGATTTTGAGACACATATACAGCCACAGAATATCAATACGAGAATATTGTTTTGCTAATATTGGATGTATATGTGCATGAGGTTGACATATTAAGAACTCATAGTACTTACTAGTTTTTGCGTAGCGTAGCGTAACATGTGTTCTCGAATAATGTTTGAAAACATGTTTGGCACATGTATTCACCAGCCCCCTCCTTTTACCTCAAATTTAACATCATGTGAATAAGAGGGCTCTGGTTGTTACTCTGCTGTACAGTGGTTCACACTTGGGCATTAGGAAGTTGCAATGGGATGGAGCAAGGGCAAATAATTGGTATGAGTCAAAGTTTAAAAACTGTACTTTTAGACAGTCATAACTGCATACTATTAGAATTATGACCAAAATTTCTGCACAGGATTGATTTTTGGGGCTGAAAACTTGAAAGTGTGCTTTTTCATTCTTTAAATATAAGGTCAAGTTGGTGATGTTTGCTTGTGAGAGGAATTTCATCCTCAATCTCATATTAGCATTTTTTAAATTCCTGGCTGCATTATTCAATCCAACAAATAAAAATGCAGTCCAAAACTCACTTAAGACTGCTCTCACACCAAATGGAATGCCTGCTGGGAATCTGTTCTTACCCAATCCAAGGGTGGTCCTTAATCATCAGCAGTTTACTGTAACAGTTCAAGATGAGTTCATCTTGTGTTATCCACGCTGAAAGCATTGTGTGGAATTAGTCAAATAGCATTATTATTGTCCAGAAGTTATACATATGTTTCAGGAGTAAACAGGCATACAAGTGCTGTACATTAACAGATGGCAGTAATATGAAAATATCTTGTGTTCTCAATTGTTTATGAGATATATTTAAGTTTCCTTGTACAATTTGTGCTCAAATTATAATGCATTTTGTTGAGTGTTTAGATTGATACTGTATTGCTAATAACAGTTGGTCAGCACACATTCCTTTATGTGCATACAAGGATTTCAGATATGAACAAACAATTCTATTTTTATTTTCAATTTTTGCTTGTAAAATTATGCTTTCTCCTCAAATCCACAAACTGTAGTGTAGTAGAAGATTTTCAGGTGGTATCAGTGACCAAGCAATGACTCTGCTGCAAACCACCTAGCACCAGGATAGGTTTCGTTGAGGTACTGCACCATTGGTCATGAGAAATTTGTGGGATTTCCATTGTGTTTAAATTGATCCCAGCACATGAAGCCAAAGGAGCATTATATGAGCATGTTGATGGTTGTTTTTAAAACATTGTTTTGATTGCTCATCAGTCATTTTCCTTACCTGCTCTGAGCAAGGGCTATGTTTGTGGTTGCCAGGGAGTAACCAAAAAAGATGTATAGGTCAGTTGCTGGAATATTATGTGTTGTAACAGCGACCATAATGGTCACGGGGTTGCCATGAGGGAAAGTGCAGCGGGACCCACGGAGCGGCCCGCAAACAACAACACAAATGGGAGAGGATGGACACAACAATGAAGGAAAACTGAGTGAGACCTTATGAACAACAAGCAAGAAACATCGGAGTCACAAGAAAACCACACGAATCTACCATGTCCACTCATACACTGAACAAAGTAATGTAAATACACTGTCTGAGGTGAGATGTCGATAGACGCACGCAACGATTAGATTGACTGAGAGGCGGGCGCTTAAATACGTGATTGGGGACGCTGCTATTGGCTGCAGGGACCACGTGTTCCACCATGGCACCCTCACATTAAACGTGGGCCAGGAGGCACGTGCCGCCATGGCTTACAGTGTGTAAGTGCAGAGACCTCTATGGGTCTTCCACATCCATGCTGTCCGGCACGGATTCAAAACCCGCGGTGCACGGTACCAGATTATGCACAAAAAAGGAATCATCAATTCAACTTGAAATCCTAAAAAACATCAGTCATGCCAAAAGAAATGAGAAACTACATTCCTCAGGTACTTTGGCAACAAATGCTATGGGATTTGGAGATACTGTGCTGCATGAATTTCAGATGCTGTAGCTCAGAAGTTGTTGAGAAGAGAGCATACGAAACTTCTTTGTAGATTAAATCTGTTTGCTAGATTGAGACTCAAATTAAGGATCTTTGCCTTTTGTGGGGGGGGGGGGGAGGGGGGGGGGGGGTGTTGCTCTACCAACTGAGCTGCACAAGCATGATTCAGGACCTGTCCACACAGTTTGGAAAGTAGGAGATGAGGTACTGGTGGCAGTAAAGCTTTGTGGATGGGTCATGAGTCATGTCTGGATAGAGCACTTATCCAAGAAAGGCAAAGGTACCAAGGTTGAGTCTCGGTCCAACACACTGTTTTAATCTGCCAAGAAGTTTCATATCAGTGCACACTCTGCTGGGAAGTGAAAATCCATTCTAGAGAGTATATGTTTATCAGATGTTCGTCCTTGCATTCAGCTTGTAAAGTAAGTTTGTCTGTACAAACAGGAAGAGTCCCATGTTGTTTGTAGTGTTTTGTTAAGTATGTTCAGAAGAGTTTTGGGACCTGTGGTGAAGAAAGACTAATCAGTAAGTTCAATTTTTAGATGATCAGATGCAATGATTTAGGGGCACCATATTCTCCTCCAACAATCCAGAACTGTCCAGTGCTTCAAGAGTAACTCCAAGAGCATTCTGGACAATCTTAAGGACTGATTTGTCACCAGACATGAATTGTGCTGCAGTGGAGCAAACCAAGGTACACCATAATGAAATGACTGATACCATTGTTATGCTACTTGACAGATAACAGACTGGTTTAGGAGGTTTACTGCATCAAACAATACCACAATCCTTAGTCCATTTATGACATGTGACCATCCAGATTTCAGTTAACAGTATGCTTATAATGTAAACAGTATGTTCATACCAGTAATCTCTACCTTATGAATGTTATATAATGTATATGATCTTGAAACAGCAGTGCACCAAATCTATAGAATCCTGATAATTGGTAGAAACATCTCAAATTGTCACATTCTGTTGTAATTAGCAGGTAATGAAATCACATTTTAACGAGTTGCTCATTTTCAGCGATCGGCTTATCTTATTATTCATTTGTATGATTTACATATATTACAATATTCACCAATTTTTCGAATAGTTATGAAATGTTATGAATTATTGTTGATTGGACACTATAAACAAATGAGTAAAGCTTTACTCTCCATTCAAATGTCAGAATTTCTGTCAACACTGGTAAAATGGTCTGTTTAATTGGATGCCAAAAACAAATTTGGAATGCTGTACCTAATTTTATTTGTTGAGTAGTTAACAAAACTGTAAAAAACAATGTTTTTAATGCATATATGATGTAATTTCATGTGGATACAAATGATATCTGGCCAATCTGTTTAAATGAATCGAATGACAGCAGTTGTAACATCTCTTTCTGATGTTAAATTAACAAAATGTGATGATTTTTTATTGAAACTCATAAAATCTGTACTAACAACAATGTTACTACTGTCATGAAATGAAAATAAGTGATCGAGTTTTGGAAGGGGGGCGCTCACTGTGGGTCAGAGGTTTTGTGATGCAACATCTGTCACTGAGTGCAATAAATCTGCAATGAGGAGTGTTAGGGTGTACCTGTTACTTATTTCACACTACATGGCACCTAAACCTAAAAAGTGACTCCAATTTTCAGCAAGAACTCCTGGAGAATGAACAGATCTCAAGCCAAGTACTCTACATTACTGAGTTACACCACTCAAGTAGACTGCTTTATTTCATCAAGACACTGACTGCAATAACTTAACATTATTTACATTTTAATTTAAAGAAGAATAAGTTACATTTCATAGTGATTGGTATTTTAAGTGACATCCTAAAGAAATAGAAATGTAGCATTCTAAATGATCCACATTTGGTTTTGCATGCAAATGTGAAAGTTTATGTTTTTGTCTGATTACATGTGTAGATTACTTGTGAAGACTTCGTAACTGACCAGTATTTCTATAATAACGTTTCCCTGAATTTATAAATTCAAATGTAACATAAGCATAATTTTGTTTTCTGTTCAAATACAACTTTTGATAGTGTCTTTTATATTAAACAAACAACTTTATGACTCAGTGTAATACAGATATTTGTGATTATAATCATTCAGTATCAATATCAGTGATTATGAAATAACATTCAAGTACTGTTGTAGTCTCAAATATTTCGATTTTTCAGGTGTAATCATCATTTACATTATTATTATTATTATTGGCGAATTCTCCCCAGAAATGGAAGTCATTAAGCAAATAACTTAATCAATTTTTCTTTGAATTCTTCTTGTTCTTCCAGTAGGCTTTCATTATTTCCAAAAAGGCTTGTTTTTGCTCATCCAACCACTTTGGTCTGTACTATTTTTCTTTTGGTTGCTCTGTTATAAGTTCCCATTTGTCTTCTTTGTGTCTGAAGGTGTCTCTTTCTAGAATGTCAGTTGGTCTTATGTTTGCACTATTTAGGACCTTTTGAATTTCATCTAGCCAAGGTGTGGAATTCTTAAGTAAGGTTGCATAATCTATTATTCTCTTTGTCAATCGATTTTCTGGTAGTCAGCTGGGATGGCCAAAGAATTTCATTCACCTTTTCCTAATATCAATTTCAATGTTTGAAAACTTCTGTTGTTTTAATTGATTGTAGCTTATAATATTCTTGGGTACGTCTTCCTCTTAGAATTTTCCTGACGATCTTTCTCTCTTCTTTTTTTGATGTCTTCAAGTTGTTGTTTTCTGTAAAGTTAGTGTTTCTCTTGGGTAGAGGATTGTTGGTTTTACAACAGAATTGTAGTGTCGAATTTTTGCCCCTCTTGACATTGATTTTTTGTTATAGAGATTTTGCGTTAATCCTAACCCTTTTTTAATGTTGCTGTGAGATTTTTTTCAGTACCTGTTGGTTTGATGAATTCTCCAAGGCATTTAAAGTATGGGACCCTGTTAATTTACCATATTTTGTTTTCAAGCTTGGAATGTCTGTTTTTTGACAAAAGAATTCTGTTTTCTCAAATTAAATTTGCAAACCTACTTTTTCTGCAGATTATTTGAGTATTTTGAGCTGTTTGACTGCAGTCTGCTCATCCTCTGTTAGTATTATTTAGTTTTATTAAATTTATATTATTTATAAATGTATATTATTTATATTATTGTTATTATTATTATTCTGTGTAATTAGTTTATATTATCCGATTATTTTGTTTACCAAATAGTAATGGAATTAATGTGAGCCAAAGATCTGTAATTATAACTCATTAAAGATTGTAAATCTGACGATACAAGTAAATCATGATGGTTAACAATGTAAGGAAAAGGATAGGTCACTACTCATGGCAAAGATCACACCTAAATTGCAGATAGGCACAGTGAAAAGATTACCTAAATTGCAGACAGGCACAATGAAAAGATTGTTACAATTTAGGTTTAGGTCAAAGCCTTTTTGAGAAAATAAAACAACACATTCATTCACACGGTCAAGTATACCTCACTCACAAATGATCGCCATCTACGGCAGCCCAATCCAGAATGCCAATCAGTTTTCTGAGGAGCATTCCAATCCAAGCTGCTGGACATGGCACTCATATGTACATCATATGTGCTTGCTTATTTATTTATCTATTTAAAGTATGGGACCCTGTTAATTTGTGAATAAATGTGTGTGTTTCATTTTCTGAAGAAGGCTTTGGCTGAATCATAACAGTCTTTCTGTTGTGTCTGTCTTTATGGTAAGTAGAAAACTATACTTTTCCTTATATCATTGATATTCTAACTGGGAGTTTCCATTGTTTAAATCTTGATTGTTGTAACACATAAATAGCTGGGTGTCTGAGCCCATATAGTTCAGTTCAGTTCAGTGTTAGCTAGAATGTTTTGGGAGCAGTGTCTGTATGTTTTGTATATTGAATAATTGCTAAAGTTTCATTAAAAATAGAAATGGAAAATAAATTTCAGTGTTATCATTTCATTAGTTTGTCAAAAAATTGTGTCATATATCTAAATACAGGAAGATATTAGGTTTGCAACAAGTAACTACATGCCTCCACTGTCGATGTCAGAGGAAGCTGAGTACTATAATGAAACATTGTAGCAGCCATTGTTGCCATATTAAATTTAAGTGTTATACGCTTCATAAATGGTTATACAGTGAAGCAGAATAATGAATCATGATTTTTGGGTTTCATATAATGAACTGGTAGCTAATGAAAATGTGACAGTACCTTTATAAATAATTCATATCCAAAATTTTCCCCAGCATCAGTTGCACAAGTAAGAGAATGAATGTAATGTATCTTCTAAGGACTTCTGGTTGACTCCAAGCCATGTTGAGTAATTACATTTTGGAAGACTAAAGGTTTTGGATAAAGTTAGATAACTGCCTCAGTTCATTAACTCAATGTGTAATTTAACTGTGGAGGATGTCCTGTAAGTTAAGAAATGAAGAGGTAGAATTGAAAAAAGAATTACATGATTATTGATTGGTTTCCCACTCTGTTACAGAGGAGTGACTATGCTGTACTGAGTGAGGTGCTATGATGGTTAAGATATGATAGTAGTATTCAAGAGAAGCAGACTTCAGATCACTGTCTGAATGTACCAATAAAGATTTCTCAAGGGTTCTCTAAAAACCTGATAGTGAGTGATAGAGTTGTGAAATCAACAAAAGCACAATGATTTCCTTTTGGACTATCTATGTACAATGTTTACTAAATAAGCATACATACTGAGTGCATCCTTTTGCATTTGCCTCTCCTCAGTATGTGGCACTAAAGGCTTTCCAACTGATTATCTTGTTTATTAAGATGGGTGTAAGGCACTGAGCTCTCCCTGGCCTCAGCCTTACCAGAACAGATCCTCCAGACATACCACTGGCACGCAACTCAAAATAAGGTCAAAGGGTGGTTATAGGTGATTTCCTGGAGAGCAGATAGTATCCACAGAAAGAGGATGGTACTTGACGTATTTATTTGTACTTATTCTATTTATTTGTACTTACTGTATTTCTGATATGTCTGTCTTGGTCTTCCACCCAATACAGTGATTCACAGCAGCTTCCAGTTGTTTGACTGCAGTCATTGCTATTTCCATCTACTTACAAACAACAATAACTCATCCCAAGCCCAAGAACATAATTCTCAATGGGGGGGTTTTGTGGCTGGTGTAATTTTTTTTTCCTGAACTAGCATATAACTTTAAACTAAGCTTGCTGATTCTCTTTTAATTTCCGGAGAAAAACAAGAGGAGAAAAACCTGGAATAAAATTTACTGATCCTCTGTTGAAACTTTTAATTTTGTACCTCAAACTTTTTTTTTAATGCTCACTGACAAATTGTTGTAACAAACTTGAAAACAGCAGAAATTTATGAGAAAGAGGTAACAAAATGCAACATAATATGACTGGTATTCTGTGCAGGCCGACTTGGTAAGAAGCTTTATTTACAACATGATTGTACATGTTTGAACACTCCCTTAGAACAATCTGATCAATAAGTGGAAAAAGGTGGAAATATTGTACTAATTATGTAATGTAAGTACTTATGCTTCAACTAAGGAGTACTGACTTTCCAAACCAAATATCATTGCCTAAGTTTGCATAATCCACAATTGTTGATTTGCTACAAAATACATTACGGAAGACAATTACAAGCTTCCAAAAGTTCTCAAAAATATTCTTTTAACCACACAGATATACAGTCAGGTTACAGGCAGCAAGTATATGATTGAGGATATTATTGGCACATTTATAGAAAGTGCAAATATAGTTTATAGATGATGATAAACTAAGAATTACATTTCTCACTGCACTCATTAATCCTTGAATATATGAAAATATCTTACAACACAAACAAGTTTTGATACATCCAGTAAAAGAAAATGAGAAAAAATATGAACAGTACATTTAATCTGTATGTAAAATATGGATCTCTCAATCACAAAACATGTTAGAATTAGTGTCTAAGATTAACTGACTACATCGCCAACGCCCCAAGTCCCATTTTGAGTTTACTGTGTAATGCAACAGGAGGGATTTGGTTACATATTTCACAATTCAGCTCATCTAGATCATGATTCTCATCATTAGAGCTTCTTAACTGCAAAAATTAGAAACAGTCCTACAACTTCAGCTGAACTCTTGTCAATTACTTGCTGTTAACTCATATTAGTCTGCTGGTTTTTTTTTATCCTTGGTTTCTCCTCTGCAGGCTTCACTCCTCATATTTACTACTATTATTCTCTAATTCTCTGTATCTATATTTGCTCAGTTTTTTCATTCAATTATATTTCATTTTATGTGTGTAAGCATATTCTCATTTTTCCCTTCTTTTCATTCATTCAGTCAAGGAGGACAATCTTCATGGATGACAAAAGAGTTAAGATAAATATTAACAAAAAGAAGGTAACTGTTAGAAACTTAAGCTACACGCTGCATTAATAATAAACTATCACTACATGGTGGTGCAGAAGAATGCTCAAGGTCTGATGGGTTGATGGAATAACTAATGTGGAGGTACTGAACTGAATTAGGGAGAAAATGAATTTATGTCACAACTTACCTAAAAGAAGGGAACTATTTGAAAGAAAACATTTTGAGGCATCAACGAATTGTCAGTTTGGTAATGGAAGGAACAGTGGGGTAGAACTTGCATAGAGTGATAAAGGCTTGACTACGGTAAGTAGGTGGAAAGTGAATGTAGGTTGTGGTAGTTACAGACAGATGAAGAGGCTTGCACGGGACAGATGAGCATGGAGAGTTGAATCAAACCAGTCTTCGGACTGAAGACCACACCAACAACATCACTGCTCTGCTGAATGCTACTTGCGCTCGCACCAACTAAATTAAACTAAATTAAGCCTACTGATTAGTGGGAAACTGCTACTAAAAAAAAAAAAAAAAAAAAAAAAATTATAAAAGTGAAGGGCTACATGGGATTAAACAATAAATTAAGGAATAATACATAGTAACATTGTAAAGGCTAGTGACCAATTGGATACATAACAACATTTAAAATGCTTTGTTGGTTGGCTTGGGTATCTAATGTAATAAAAAAAGAAAGAAAGAATGATGAAGGGGCATGTATGAGTACAGGAAAGGCAGATGTAAAACGCAATAGATCACTTAGAAAATGCTCCAACTCAGTGATGGAAGGATAAAATACAAGAATGCAATGAATGACACAGGGAGCCAGTAATACAGGCCACTTTCAAATTAGACACTTAGAAGTCAAGGGGTACAAGTAACAAAATGTTATTTTTGTGTAAGCGATCTTCAAAGCTGAGACACTCCACAAAATTCAGTGTACAACTTATGGAAAAAACAACTATTTACACACTTTTGAAGCTTTCTTGCCTACCTTATCTAGAACAATGAATACTGATTTTTTTAGTACCATTCAAAAATAATGTATCACAGTGACATCAATGGGAACAATTTAATGGCAGGCAGTAACTTAATACTTGAGTTGAGCATGATTATGAGTCTACCCAGAGGCTGTTTCTAACGTCCTGTCATGTTCATTTTCTGAATAACAAGTAACTTCTTCATGACTCTGATCAACTGATTTCAAAGTTCTGGTAAAATTCATGATGTATTGGTGGCACAAAGGGGAGTACATCTCTGTACTTCACATATTTCACCTTAGGTTTTTCATCATTTATTTCTAGAGCAATGAAGACACTGATACTTTTGCTGTAATTATGTGCTTTTTGTTACTAACATTCTATCTCTTCACTATAATACAAGAACAAGGGAGGAGTACCACATAAAATTTAGTAATAAAAGAGCAATAGATCATAGCCTGTTTTCTGCTGGAAGACATTTTTATAACAGACTGCCAAATAATATAAAACTGTTAAATGGAAACATATTTAAGACCAAATTAAAGTAGCTGTTAATTGAGAAATGTTTGTATTCCATCGAGAATTTTTAATGTTGTTATGTATGATTTACCTTTATTTCTAAACTCTTATTAATGTTCATATGTTTACAAACAGACTATGTCCACAACTGTAAAAGTTATTATGGACAAATAAACAATTTATTATTATCATTATTGAGAGATTCTTTGTAAAGCAGGTGAGGGGTGAATTCTTTTGTAAATGTGAACAAGGCATTTTTCTCAAACCTTTCACTGAGTCCTTGACCTAATCATTGAGTGCACTTAGTGTGATAAAGTAATTGTCAGTCACCTGGACTATTTCAAATTTCCTGCTGGCCTCGGGAATGAGCAATGCTCACTCATCAAGTACAAAAATCCCAAGGATATTTTCTGGCAACCTTTTCAATAATTCAAAAATCTTGGTAGCATTGCATGTAGGAATGACCACAAATCGTGAATTAGTGATCTAGTTTCAATGTGTGCATTCTTGGTTGTGTGATGCCAGAACTTTACAATATATTTAATTTTATTTCAGCCAGCAGTGTTGTTACTAAAAGCTGTAATGTGTTTAACTGATATGGGCAACCTACTTACATAGTGTAAAAGACAGGAAGCAATTTCTTGGCATCCATGAGCAGCTTGACTCTCATGCCTACTGTGTATTGTTGCAATTCCAGAGGCTAAATCATGTTTCCAAAATTATGGGTCCATAGATGTCTTGCATAATGCACTCTGCAGCAAGAAAGCACAGGTATTGGGAGTGTCTTCTGTAAGTCAAAACTTATTGCTATATGCAAACTGTCACATTTTGAACATTCTTTTGCCCTGTCTTTTGCTTCTCTAGCTGCCTCTGCCTTAATATCTAGCTGCGTTTGCCTTAAATATCTTCAGTTAAAGACTCAGCCAGGAAAACCAAGAGCTGTTTGCAGTCACTTTGTAGCCAAGCGATGCAAGTGTGCTTCAACCCTTTGGCTTCCAAAAAAATATGAGATTGTCTTAGCACTTTTTTTTTTTTTCAGCCAATAGATGTTGGCACCATACTGCTTGTTACTTGTTTATTGCCAAAGCAGATTTGTGTCTGCTTTAACTCCAAAATTAAAAATTTGTCGCTTATACCCATTCTAAAATGATATCAATGGGACATACAAAGAAGAATAATTGGAACTCGTGAGCACAGAATTGAATAATTAAAACCAACCAGTCACATTATGTAGAATGCTATGAGTAGTGAATAGGCATAGAAGTTGAACATCATAACTCAGCTTCTTCAATTGGAGTCCCCTGCCTCAAACACACACAAACTTCTGAAACACCTTGTGTTCAACAGTATATCTTACTTTGGTAAAACGAAGACAACATGGCACAGCCAATTAGGTAGAAATCTGTTTGGTATTCTAACATGTTCAGTGCCTATCTCTGCTACTCAGCATCTCCACTATAAGGTGAGTAGCAACTTTCCTTTTCATAATAATGTTCAGTATTATGCAACATATATGTTGACAGCAATGCACACAAAAACTCCAAATTGTACAACTAAAACATAGCTCTAGAAAAAATTTGCAGTGTGTGGTTCAGGTGCAGGCTTATAAGACACAATTTACTTCTGTCCACATTTAGAACTACAATTTAGGCACTGCAGTGATGTTCTATAATGTTATGGTTTGCCTTATCTACTGATCAGTGAACATCAGTAGTGTTACAGTGAGAGAGAGTTGCAAGAAGTTTTATGACATATCATTTTTGAGAATGAAGTGCTTCAAGAAAATGTCTCTAGTGCTTGCAGGAAACTCTACATCATGGTACCTTTTTTGGATAGCTCATAAGGTAGCTCCAGTATAGTGATGCTCCTTTTTAGCTTGATCTCCTCATTAAATACCGAAGAGAATGTTGCTGCAGTATGAAGACTAATGCATAAAGTCTTTTTTTTAATCAAAAACAGAAAGAATATTCTTGGGCCTATAAGTATCTACAAATTTATCCTTTTCTGCAAGACCATTCATTTTTGGGTATTTATCCATATATTCATGAAAGATTAGAGATGTAATCGAGCTATAAGAAACAATTTGAACTTTGCCATATGAATAAACTATTTATGTGAGACCACTAGCATACATCACAACAGCGTAACACAGGCTAATGTCCACAGATCTTAACATTCGTCATTGTAGGGGCTTAGTGGACTACTAGCATTAGGTCACGTATGGTCGATTGGTGGTCAGATGGTGTCTGAAGATGGAAGATACAGTTGGTAATATTGTGCAACCAGCTGTGTCATAGTGGGACACCAAGGGAGCCATGACTGAAGCATTTTTTGATGTTTGGGGAAGGTAAAGGTGCAGATATCAGTACCATGTAGTCTTGTAACCAGCCAGGTGGCCATAGATGTTGGCCTACACAGGAAAGAGGGATCTGGATCTCTGCTGCATGTGCCTGGTTGTGCAGATGAGCAAGCAACAGGACAGTAATGGTGAGACTACCACACCCATCAGTGGTGACCACAATGTTGTCGTCATCAGTGTCACTCAGTAACTGGAATGAGTGAAGAAGGTTGATGTGAATGGTGGCCAAGTCACTGGGAAAACAAGGAGAAGTGACAAACAAGGTTGAAGAGACAGATCCTCAATATGGAAGTTAGACATGTCAACAGTGGAGACCACAGCACTGGGAGGTGACGGTGTTGATGAAATCACAGAATGCCCAATATCTTAACCACTTCTTCAGGAGGAGAATTGTCACATGAGTTATTATATTGTGTAGAGCACTGGGAAGAGCTATCATTACCTGCAGCTAAGGTATCGTCTTTTGGTACCACATCTGCATCAGTGGTTGTAGAAGTTTCCTCAAGCAGGTCCAAGCAGATTTGGCTCTCTTTAAGGAAACCATCTGACATTTCCCATTAAGGAGAATGTCCACTGTGTTATCTGCAAGGCTAAGGACACTATGTGGACCAGGGTATGGTGGTTGAAGAGATTCGTGAACAGTGTCATCGCATAGCATCCTAAATCCACAGTGTGCCAGATTGCTATGTATGTACATTCATGGCAGTGTGTGGGGATTCAGTGCTGATGTATTTATATTCATGATGTGCAAATGAACATGCTTGACTAGAGCAGGGAGCACATCCTGATATGTGAGCTTGGTGTCCTTGATGAACTTTGGAGGTAGAACTAAGGGCTTGCCATACAGGTATTGGTGCTGGAAGAGTTCAAGTCATCTTTGTGAGCCAAACAAATACTGAGTAAGACTCATGGTAGGGCCTCTGGCCAGGAACTTCTGTGGCACATGAGAGACACTTAAAGTGTGCACTGCCAATGTTTGACTAGTCCATTACTCTGCAGTTGTATAAAACCTGTCAACATTGCAGAGAGAGCAGGGACTCAAACTGGCATTCCTGGTCAGTTGTGATGGACATGATGCATCCAAAGTGTGAAATTCATGCAGTAGCAAAATCCCAAGTGACATAATTGGTCATGATGTCCAAAAGAGGGATAACCTTGATCCATCTGGTTACCTGATCAACAGCCAAGAGGATATATCTGGATCCCTTGGAAGGGGGTAGGTGGATCATGATGTTGAGGTGTATATGATGGAAGTGTCCCTTCAGTACGTCTAAGTTTCCCAGTGGAGGTTGAGTGTGGCATTTGACCTTGTTGACATGATATGTATGTGTGTGTGCCTAAGAATGGCAGTTGTTCTCGATGCCAGGCAAAAGATCCATGATGAGGCATGTTGTGGTTTTAATACCTAGGTGCATGAAATCATGGATAGCCAAGAAAACTGTCCATAGTGGAAGACCTGGTACAATGGGGAGAGGTTGCCTTTTGAGATGTCACACAGTATGGGGAACAGATTAGGGTACAGGATACTAAGGTCAGGGATGAATTAGAATCCTGTTGCAGATTTAGAATTTTAGGATAATCCACTTGCAGGCGAGCTAGTGCATCCAAGTGCAAAGTGGAAGTAATGGAGTTCACTCACAACAAGTAGTTGGTTACTCTGCTGGCTGCCCACTGGATGTACCGGATGTCAGTGATACACTGGCTAATGGGCAATTATTCATGTGTAAGAATCACCTTGGGGAGAGGTCCTGTGACAGTTGAAAATAGCATCCGTAAGAGGTTTATGGTAGTTTTGTCTTCATTGTCCTCACAGAAGTATCTCATGGGTTTGTAAACTGCAAGAAGTTCATAATCAAATACTGACCATTTGCACTGAGGGGCAGTGAGTTTCCTCAAGAATAACTGGGGGGCAAGGGGGAAGAGGTTTGCGTGGTATCGTTGATGTGTTATAGGACTGCACCAATCGATGTGTCATTGACATCAACTGTTATATGTTTGTCAGGCAGCAGGTGCACAAGCGTGATGGCATTCGAAAGCACAGTCTTAATTGTGTTAAACTGTTGGGGCATATCACGTGACCACAGTACCTTACATGTCCCAAAGTTGTTTTATCCAGCCAAAGCATCTGCCAGAGGGGCCTGGAGAGAGGTGGCATGTGGCAGATGTCTTTGAAAAAAGTTAACCATTCCCAGAAAATGGCACAAATCATGGTAGGTCATAGGTGATGGGAGATCACAGATAAGTATGATGTGATTAGATGTAAGACACATACCCTCAGCACTGACACTGTGACAGCCACTTGTTTAGCTCAGTTGTGACTTCTTATGGTTAATTTCCGTGATGTTATTGGTGAGGGTAGACAGAACTTGAGTTAGGCATTTTTCATGCTCCTCAGCTGAGGAGAATTACAACAGGATATCATTGAGGTAGGCATAGCAATAAGGTAGGTTAAACAAAACAGAGTTAATGAGAATCTTTGCCAAGTCTGAACCATGTTCATGAGACCATAACACATAAAGCACTACTCAAATATGCTGAATGTCATAATTATTGCTGTTTTAAAGATGTCATCTTTGCACATATGCATCTAATGGTATGCCTTGTGACAGCCAATAACACTGAACACTTGTGCTCCATTAAGTAGATGGGGAAAGTCCTGAATGTGAGGGATGGGATAATTGTCCATAATGACATAGGTGTTGCATTTCTGTTAGACACCACACAACCAGAACAAATGCATGAGATGTATGGGGGAAAACCAGTTACTGTCTGAAATGCACACAATGGCCACTTTTAAAAGTTCATTAATAACTATTTTCGCATGGAACAATTTCTTAGGAGTGAGGCTGTGTGCCTTGTAGTGCAAAGGAGGACCCTCCTTCATTTTTATACAATGGCAGGTACTGTTTGTAATTGTGCCAATGTATACTGCCTGTACAGGTGGAGTAGACACACACAAGCCATCCTATGTGGAGGCAGCACAATCAGACAATACACAGAGAGGAGGAATGTCACTGACTTTAGCTTGTGGATGCAGAGACAGGGTTGAGGCTGCTGTGGTGGATGTGTTTGCAATGTGAGTTGGATGTAAGCATATGAAGTTGCTAATAATGTGGTGAGCATACACTAGTTTGTGCAATGTTATAGTTCCAAATTGTGTTTCCACAGGGTATCAATCTCACAGTGTTGGGTAGTAAGCTTGACCAGAGGGTTGGTGAGATAGGCAGTCAACAAGGAGCACTTGAAGAGAATGACTAGTAGCGGATCACTTTTCACTAAGAGAGAGGCGGGGTCAAAGGAGCCTGGAATACGTACACCCTTCGCATGGTGTAGCAATGATCCTGAATATAGATCCAGAGAGAGGCCAAAGTTCTTAAGAAATATAAACCGGCGGACTGTGCTGTCCACATCAATGACATAAAAAGTCCAGGGAAACTGCAAATCTGCTGTAATTTGGAACCAAAGTTGGACTGCACCATAAACGTTGATATGAGGACTGTTGGCAGTGCGAAAGGCAAGTTTTGGCAGAAGGAAATGATGGTTGTTAGCATGATCTAAGACATAAAGCCTTCTGTTTGGAGAGACTGTTGTGTTGATGACACCCTGTAGCATCATTGCAAACTGTGGTGCCTAGCCTATCCTGCATGCACAGTTTCTTGACATGTTGCTGAAAGTGCCATGAAACTAACAGAGCAGATAGATAGACTGTGGAGTAAGGTGTTTGTCACCCATGCCATCTGTTGTGCTTCACTGGAGAAATACCCTGCAATTGGGTGGGTGGTCGACAGATGGCATTGGTGGAGGGGAAGCAGTGCAAGTAATACTAGTGACCAGCTACACATGTGGCAGTAGGGTGTTCTGCTGCATCTGGTGAGCTCTCGCAAGACCTCTGCCAGCTGAGTGTATTGGATATGGAGGGGTATAAACACTGTTACGAACCTTCTCATCTGCCAAAGAGCATGCAGTTGAAGGTAGCTGCTGATGACAGATGATTCTATGTGTCTGATCTGCCCGCCAGAGTTTAACCTCTAAGGTATCTGCTGAGTGTGAGAGCAATTCAAGTTGTAGACCATGTGGTGACAAAAACAAGCTATAATGTGTAAGGATGATGTCTGGCATGGCCTCGAGGCCAATCTCTGACAAGAGGTGTCGCCACAGCTGTGAAGGCGATCTGTCACTGAGTTGCCACTCAAGGTTAACATGATGAAATGCTTCTGCAGGAGGTACAATAGGCATTCAATGGTAATCAACTTCACATTTAGATTGTGCAGGATGGCTTAAAATCAGGTCGCTACTAAGGCTGGTACGGTCATGAAGAAGTCTGGCCAAGAGCACAAATCAAGCGTCATCATTTAGAATGCCATAAATGTTGAGAACATTATCTGCCAATGTGAGCCACATCTTCAAATATCCCTTATGGAGCTGTGGTAACTTGTGGAATCTACCCACTGGAACATGGTGTGCATAGGTGTTGGTTGTCTCAGGGTATTATGGTAGAGGGGTGAGGGGTGAGGGGTGAGCCACCTGAGGTTCCCACTGGGGGGGGGGGGGGGGGCAAGCTAAGTGTTGACCATATGTGCTACATGGCATGGCAAGCACAGAAGTGAAACTGACTGACACAGATGGGATGACTGGGGTCATCAGAAGGTGATATGAAAAATTCATGAAAAACTGCTCGGGTGGCTGAATGGAACACTGTGGCACTTGGGTACATAAGTGTCCACTGCTTGTTGTTCATATCAAACCACTGAAGGTGGTGGATGCATAGAAGTGAGGTCAGCTTTTGCTTCAGATGATGCAGACCTCGATCAGTGCTGGCAAACAGAGCCTGGCAGTCAGCATCCATAGCAGTGTGCAATGGTGACATTATATGAGATTTCCCCCCCCCCCCTCCTTCTTCTCCCCCCCCCCCCCCCCACTCCCACTTGTGACAATGTAGTCATGGCTAGGTCAGCACATGTGGAATGAGATCAGAAAAATGGACATGAGCACACGAAAATGGTAATTGCATTGTTGATTGTGACTGTGCTTCACAACTGACATCCAGTGTGTAGGCAGGGAGTGTGGAATCCAATGCATTCCACAGTAACTAATCCACCGTCTACACAGACTGACACTAAATACTGGTTAACACTCAAAAATAGTTAGTCAAGAACAAAAAAGAATCCAGGGTGACCAATGTGGGTATTTATTCCTATACTTATTGGAGGCGAGAGAATCAACCCAGCTATAAGAAACAACATGAATTTTATTGTATGAATAAACTGTATACATGAGAGCACAGATGTATATCACAACAACATAACACAGACCAAAGTACAAAGATTTAAGCATTCACCATCATAGAGGTTAGGTGGACTATCGATAGTTGCCACACATTCATTCATCATATTCCATAGATCCAATTAAGAAGGAAATGTTCAGGGATGCCAAAAGTCAAGGTATACATTAACAAAAGACAATAAAATGAAACACTTTTACTTCTCATGAGAACTACATTCCTTGGTAGAGGAGCAACTGGCATATTTTCCCTTGCGGCGCAAAAGGATTTCTCAAAAAATTTGAAAGTAGTGCATCTCTCTTTGTGAAATGCACTGTTAAAGGTTACTTGGAACTCTTTCTCATTATATTTTCCTGCATCTGAAATTAATGACAAATTTTCATTAAATACTGTCCTACGGTGTAAACTTCTTGGGCAATACTGCTGAAGCCAAACATAATTTATTCTGCAATAGTGTACCATGAATATATTCTGTAAAAACTGATGACCCAATATCCTGAAGAAACCTTTCCAGAGACCTAGGGATTCTCAGTTCATATACTCGCTAATGGTATTAATTGCTAATAATAGCAGCAAATTTGGGACAAAGTAACATATTCACTATTATAGCACTGGAAGTAAAAATAACTTCCATATAAACAACATATTGCATTGTCAGCTGTCTCAAACAGAAAGTGCATTTTGTTAGTGCTGCATCACCTTCATTGTTCTGAATGGAATAAAATGACACTGCAATAATCATATTTATCATACTAGTGTAGTTGTTATCTCTAAATCAGCTAACTGCCTAATACTGCAGTTTATAAGTTGTTTTTCCTATTTGTATGAGTGAGACCACGCGTGTCAGATGCTGCAGTCATGAATAAAAATTCACTCTGAAATTCTAGATTGAAGCATTCTGAAGTCATTTACACATTATCTTTCATTTATTATATCATAATTTGTGTGTTGTGACAGATTGAAAATATACAAATGCATCCGAGTGCCACATGAAAATCATTCTGTATTGTGTTTGCTCCAAATTTTGGGAGTAGTGTTCTCTGTATTCAAATTAATTTCAGTGTATATCTGTAGGATTAAAGGTACATTTTTGAGAATATTTGGAAAGTTATGACTGTCATGCATTATGTGTTGTCATAAATGGACTATTGCAAGCTACAGTTGTATCTTTTTATAAACTTTGGTGACAATACTTTGTTCAGAAAATTGTTCCCACTGAATTGCAGTGCAGTTACACATGGGCTTACTGCCATATGGCCATCTTTTTCTGTTCCTTGACCAATTTGGTCTAAGGAAATGATCGATAACACTAGAGAACTGCAATTTGGTCGTCACAAACCTGTGAGTTGGTTTTGACTAACTTATGGACTCTGAATCCAAAAATAACTGCAGTTTTTGTCTATCATGTCAACTTCTAAAGCTACAGAATACTTTCCCTTTGTCTCAACAGTCATACAAAAATGTATACATAGCAAAATAAAGGGA
This sequence comes from Schistocerca serialis cubense, assembly GCF_023864345.2. Classification (NCBI taxonomy): domain Eukaryota; kingdom Metazoa; phylum Arthropoda; class Insecta; order Orthoptera; family Acrididae; genus Schistocerca; species Schistocerca serialis. The sequence continues at coordinate 559,371,460 of NC_064642.1, read as the reverse complement.
AAACTTACCAAATATATCATTTACAAAGAAACAGAGGCTATACATAGTTACTGCAAGTTAAATTGTGTCCTTACAAACAGTAAAGTTCCTTTATCAGGTGGTAAACAGACATATTAAGGTAAAAATTTTCACTTATAGCTTTCTCTGGAGTGTAGACATTCTCACTCGATGCTCCAACAACTGTCAACATCCCATCTACCTTGATACCGTGCCTCCACGATCTTCAAGCATTGGTGGAATTACTCAACCTGCTCATCACTGATGCATTGAGATTTTCCAGGAAGTCACCTAGATGGTTATGTAAAAAATGTAATTTGAAGCTCTCCAAGAGCTGTATTGTGTATTTCTGCACTTGCGAATTTCCTGTACAGTCTTTGACAATGTTTTTGCTTGCCAAGCAAGCATTCTTTTTAAGTTCTGTCATTGTTGCATTTCTTTTTCCATTTCATCTTTTAATGAGTTGCTGGATCTGTGGACCATCAAGCACACTGTCCTTTATCTTTTTACATAACAGGCTAGAAAATGCCAAAATGAGGTACTTGAATCAGTCTGCCTCAGTTGACAAAGCTTCAACAAATTGCTTCACGAGACTCAGTTTTATATGCAGAGGTGCAAATACAATGTTCATTCTGTTGACAAGTGGCTGATGAGGATCTTGGTGACGAGTTTGACTGCAGCCAATGCTTTTCATAAGCTGTGCTGTCCCACTTACACAAATAAAAGGGATACTTGGTATATCCATGTTGCTGGCCAAGGAAGAAGCAGACAATTTTATGATCCATAGGTATTTTTCATACTGACGCAATCCAGTGACTCTCTTTATGCCTTCATATAATCAAAGTGAATGGACTATTGGGACTGCATGAAATAAATTCCCATTGTGGAGGACACACTTCAAGCTCTGCTTCAAGTGATTGGTGAACAGCCACAAGTCTGTTACGTTATAAGCTAGAATTCAAAAGTATTCCATTAAACCATGTATGTTATGGCAATATACAAACCCATCATCACTTTGAAACTATTGCAGAAAGATAATTTCTCTTTTTCTGAAGCATGGTAGCTTAGCTCCTTTTTCACACAAGTTTTCCTTGCAGTCTTGATGCTAAACTGTTTATGGTGGTTCACTGTTGCTATCTGCGTTTACATATCACCAATGCATCATTTAGAGATAGTGAGTGAAACTGTGGGCTCTAGAAAATGAAGTGCCAAGTGGAGAAATCAGAACTTTTGTGATATATTCTTCTGTATGAGTTCAATAGAGGAGTGACAGCAACAGAGACAGCCAGATACATTTGTGCCATTGGACAGAGCATCGCAAGAAAATGGTTCTCTCATTTGAAGGAGGATCATTTTGACATTAGTGACCCTCCATATTCAAGAAGACCTTTGGGATTCAATGAAGATCATTTAAATGCATTAATCCACAATGATCCACACCAGTGTACTTGAAAACTGCCCAATGTGATGAACTGTGTCCACTCCGCCATCATGCGACATTTGCATCCAATGGGAGAGGTTCAAAAATTAGGGTTTATGGGTACTGCAAGCTCTAAGCCAAAAATCACACAAATCAGTGGGTGGCCATATGTGAATCTCTGCTTGCTCATTTTATCAGTTGGCTTGTGAAAAACACTGACCCCTATTATCCTGTACTGTTACTGGTGACGAGAAATGATAACATGAGGAAAAGAAAGGAGTGGTTGAGCCCAAAAAAAGAAGCAATTCTCCAAACAAAGACCTGTATACATCCACAGAAGATAATGTTATGCATCTGGTGGAACAGCAACAGTGTGGTGTACTATGAATTGCTTCCCTGAGGTGTAACCATCACTGTTGACATTTACTGTCAACAACTCAGACATCTTGCACATGCAGTACAAGAACAATGATGAGGAAGACAGCATGAAGTGTTGCTACTCCATGATAATGCCCACCCACCCACATCCTCCTAGACTGACAGATACACTATACAGGAGTTGGATTGGGAAGTCATTCTGCACCCACCCTCTTAGTCTGATCTTGCACCCTCAGATTTCCAACTTTTCCACACTCTACCAAACAACCTTCAAGGGACTTCCATTCCAAATGGAAATGCACTCCAAACATGACTCAATGAGTTCTTTACCTCAAACCTCATGATTTCTACTATCGTGTTATCGAAAAATTACCCCAGCATAGGCAGACTACAGTAAACAGTGAAGGATAATACATTATTGATAGCTAAAGTCTCTGTTATGTGCATCTGTTGTGTTTATTAAACTTTTGGAAAACTGCTATGGACTTGTGCACCAACCCAGTATTATAATTTATACAGCACTACATACTGATATCAGGATGGCAAAAGAAAAAAGTAAACAGACAGGCATCTCCTTGCTGCTCTCCAAAAAAGTGAAGGCCTCACCTTCTTTTATTAGTACAGATAATGTAAACACCAACATATGGATTCTTTGGTTCAGAATTATTACACAAAATTTTTACACATAAAAATAATTTTTTATTGAGGTGTATTACAATGCTCTGTGAATGACTATGAATCAATTTGTTACTTTACTGTGAACAGTCATTCTACTCACACAAAAGAAAAAATATTTATCTATACATTTTTACATGTTTGACAAGAACAGTACACTAACAAGGGACACCTTTGACCCACACCCACACCAGTGGTCCATGTCATTTCCATGCAAAATGTGCATTCTACAAGTGACATTTTGATAGAGAGATGCGAAGCAACAGGATATCATTGCCCTAGGACAGAAATTATATGCCACTCAATGACATCAGTGTATCATTACATTTTCAATCGACAGTGCCAAAAATTCTCTGCTTAAAGCAATTATAATAATGCAAAACACACTTTGAAAAATTAGAACACACACATTCTACACACCTGATAGTGCTTATATTACTCCTCATAGTGCAGATGCAGGATTTAGATGAAATGGTTAAAACAGAGGGGAAGAGAGAAATGTGCACACCCCCCTAAAGCCACTATTTTACATTCAAAATCACATTGGCCAGTTCAAGTTCTAGACAAAGCTGGTTTGAATGATTTAAAAAAAAAAAAATGACATGGTGGGTAGTCTTTTTCTCTGGAATATATGCCTGAAATTGATAGTGTTTTAGTCGAGTAATACAGTTGACAAGTTGGATACTGCCCCCGGGTTATACAATGGATCACTAGTCGGGAATTGCACACCATACACATTTTATTTACTGATGTTTTGTACAGTTTGCATGTGACTAGAACTTTCACACTTGGGTGCAATTGTGGGTGAGGAAGGTGTTACACCTTCTTGAACAGGTCTTAGTTCCTCTTGCAAATTAGACAACTGTGAAGACACATTTTATTACTAAACCAGAAGATCTTTGTCAAAATTTTTTTTAAAGTGTTTAAAATTCATGAATGTGTTTAGGTTTTCTAACCTCATTCCTTGCAAAGTATTCACTCACTGACCATGACATTGCTCATGGTAACTCATTACTAAAACATTAATCAGTGTGCTTATCTTTGTTATCCATCCATTCAGAATAATTACCACTAACGGCACACATCTGGTAATCGAACTGTAACTTTAAACTATTCGCTTGCTGGGTAGCGAAGTGTCCTATTATAGACTGAACTGTACGTACAGTGTCATGGAATGAGGTATTGTCACCAATCACCATATCCATATTAATAGATAAAGTCTGAAAAACAGCTGATAATTTTGATACATTGCTAGCTAGTGTTTCATGTTGTTGCTTCAAATTTTTATCCTGCTTGGGATATCTGTCCTGCATCTATGGAAATGTTACTAATCTGTGACTGCAAATCAAACACAGTCGATGAAAGTTCTGCAACTTGTATTATTTTTTTGTTGCTTCATCAAACTTTGAGGTCATTTTATCTTTAGTACACAGAGTGGTCATATTCGTTAATATTATTTGCAACATTTGTCGAATACTGAGTTCACTAGAAGCATGTACAGGTGGGGATGCAAGGTCAGCTGGAGATTGAACTATTGTGTTCGCAATCTGTAGTTGATTGCATATCTGATTGAAATGTGTCACTTTCAGACTGGGTATTGGTTTCACTTGCAGTGGCATTAATATTCTTCATGTCTGAATTAATTTCTACTTCACTACTTTCTTTGTCAGAAGAGATGTTATCGGAATTTTTTCTGCCATTTTTTTCTCTCTTACCAATCTTGACCATAATAATGAAAGATTAACAAATCAAAGGAAGTTTTTTTGTTGCAATAAATAACATTAATTGACAGTGGGAAATATTAACACCATTGCTGAATGACGACAACGATGACTGCATTCACTTCAATAATGGAACAAGCCACTATGCACAAGATGTAAGAAAAGCATCAATATTGGAACAGCTAAACTGTGTATTGTTACTGTTAACTGTATGAAAGCATATGATTATTTAGAACAGAAAAGTAATGCACTGCTGAGATATTTAAATAAAAAAGCGTAAGATTGCAGCCTAGCACTCACTACATTGTTAACAAGCAAAAAAGTACAATAATGTATTCTCTTTTGCTTAAATTTTTTTCCATTCTGTTTCGGCTTGTTAATTTTTCATTTACAAATTTCTTTGCTTTTTCTTTTTGTGATCCATTTCAATCAGTTTTTAGTTTCCAACTGATTTGTGGTATTAATATAATAATGATTTGAGACATGGTACAACCATGCAAAAAAGACAAAAATTAGAATTATCAAAAAAATTACAATTTTTACCGAATAGACATTATTTAATAACTGTATGGCCACAGTCACCAGTGTGAGTTGGCTTCCACCTTCGCTCACCAAGTACACTCCTGGAAATTGAAATAAGAACACTGTGAATTCATTGTCCCAGGAAGGGGAAACTTTATTGACACATTCCTGGGGTCAGATACATCACATGATCACACTGACAGAACCACAGGCACATAGACACAGGCAACAGAGCATGCACAATGTCGGCACTAGTACAGTGTATATCCACCTTTCGCAGCAATGCAGGCTGCTATTCTCCCATGGAGACGATCGTAGAGATGCTGGATGTAGTCCTGTGGAACGGCTTGCCATGCCATTTCCACCTGGCGCCTCAGTTGGACCAGCGTTCGTGCTGGACGTGCAGACCGCGTGAGACGACGCTTCATCCAGTCCCAAACATGCTCAATGGGGGACAGATCCGGAGATCTTGCTGGCCAGGGTAGTTGACTTACACCTTCTAGAGCACGTTGGGTGGCACGGGATACATGCGGACGTGCATTGTCCTGTTGGAACAGCAAGTTCCCTTGCCGGTCTAGGAATGGTAGAACGATGGGTTCGATGACGGTTTGGATGTACCGTGCACTATTCAGTGTCCCCTCGACGATCACCAGTGGTGTACGGCCAGTGTAGGAGATCGCTCCCCACACCATGATGCCGGGTGTTGGCCCTGTGTGCCTCGGTCGTATGCAGTCCTGATTGTGGCGCTCACCTGCACGGCGCCAAACACACATACGACCATCATTGGCACCAAGGCAGAAGCGACTGTAATCGCTGAAGACGACACGTCTCCATTCGTCCCTCCATTCACGCCTGTCGCGACACCACTGGAGGCGGGCTGCACGATGTTGGGGCGTGAGCGGAAGACGGCCTAACGGTGTGCGGGACCGTAGCCCAGCTTCATGGAGACGGTTGCGAATGGTCCTCGCCGATACCCCAGGAGCAACAGTGTCCCTAATTTGCTGGGAAGTGGCGGTGCGGTCCCCTACGGCACTGCGTAGGATCCTACGGTCTTGGCGTGCATCCGTGCGTCGCTGCTGTTCGGTCCCAGGTCGACGGGCACGTGCACCTTCCGCCGACCACTGGCGACAACATCGATGTACTGTGGAGACCTCACACCCCACGTGTTGAGCAATTCGGCGGTACGTCCACCCGGCCTCCCGCATGACCACTATACGCCCTCGCTCAAAGTCCGTCAACTGCACATACGGTTCACGTCCACGCTGTCGCGGCATGCTACCAGTGTTAAAGACTGCGATGGAGCTCCGTATGCCACGGCAAACTGGCTGACACTGACGGCGGCGGTGCACAAATGCTGCGCAGCTAGCGCCATTCGACGGCCAACACCGCGGTTCCTGGTGTGTCCGCTGTGCCGTGCGTGTGATCATTGCTTGTACAGCCCTCTCGCAGTGTCCGGAGCAAGTATGGTGGGTCTGACACACCGGTGTCAATGTGTTCTTTTTTCCATTTCCAGGAGTGTATATGCTGAAGCTACACCATGTAATTGTCCCAGATTGGTCATGAGAGCAGCGCAGCTAGAGATGTGGACCGATGGAATTTTGAAATGTAGATTGTATTTCATGATCTGGTAACTGCCCTATGCTGTGTAAATAGTTAAAAATTCTTCGACTATTTCTCTGAATGACTGCCGGTTCAGGTTGTACAATAAGTAAGAAAAGACACTGAAAATTTGTAACGAAGTCACATCAATGGCAGATCAGTGCCATGTCGAAATGTTGCATCTCTCCCACAAACGGCTGAAAAATGAAACTGTTAATACATTGGTAGTTAGCACAAATATGTGGACTGGCATGACAAGAAAGTATTCAAACACATTTCTGTTGAGAATTAACTTAAATATTGTAAATTACACAGAGGTACAGAGCATGACACTTACATGATAAGAACAGGATGGAAAAAGAGGAAAGTGAACAGCTAGGCACTCCTAGCTGCTCTCAAAAAAACTGAAGGCTGCACCTTTGTTTATAAGTAAAGATAAAGTAAACATCAACATATGGAATCTTTGATCTTTAATCTTTACAAAAAAATTTTTACACATAAAAATAATTTTTTAGAAAGGGGTGTTACAATCTCCAATTAGGGTAATTCTTTGAAAATGGTACTGGGATTTCAACTGAATGAGGAAGTGGGTGTTTAGGTGACGCTAAACTAAGATACTCTATTTTACATTTGTTTTTCTTCTATTCTGATGTTTTCACCAAACAGAAGTAACAGTCACTTGAGTAACTGGGTTCTCGTCAAGTTATAGGATAGGTATACCAAATGGAAGTTTATCATGTGTTCCCTTCATCCGCATCCATAAGCTCCTGCCACACTGCTTCCACACTTCGTGAGGGGCCCATGATTTATATTGTTCACCAATATTCACTTTCAAATAGGCAAAATAGGCTTGCCTGACAAATGTATTCACATTTGTTCTTTTATTGTGAATGGTAAAACCACCACACAAATAACAAAACAAAATGGAGCTGTTTTAGCACTTACATCACGAACTACCGGAGGCAGGTGTAATGAAAGGTTTCAGTTCATATAAAAATAAAAAATGAACACTGCTATCTGTGTATATCAACAAGAAGACTCCATGTCAGAATGTGCTTCACAATATCAGAGCGGAACACGTCGTCTCACCACAGTCTCCCAGGCATAACAATTGGTCTAGACAATATGAATCTGTTGCTAGTTTGATAAGTTGTCATTCCCCCCTCCCTAACTGGTGGGAGAAGGTTCATGTTAGCCACCAGATTTTTTTATCAGCCACCAGATTCTGCTTTAACCGCTGAAAAATCATTCAAGAAAAGTTATGCTCTGTTGCGCAGAATTACCCCAATAGTACAATATTAAGTTTGAGGCGACTTTTAACCTACCGAAAATATACTGGGATGTTTACGGATTCATTGCAGGCAGTACAGACAGGCAGTCTTGTGAAGCATTTCTGAACACTTTTTTCAAAAACAGTCTACAGCAACTAGTTTGACAACTAACACACAATGGAAAATTTTAGACTTAGTACCTACGAACAGGACTGACCTCATTGACATGTTTCAGTATTGAAGCAGGGATTAATTATCATGATATCATAGTGACAGTGGTTACTAAAGTTAATAAATCCATCAAGAAGGATAAAGAAGTATTTATTTTGGGAAGAGCAAAAAAAGTAGTTATTAGCATCTTTCTTACACACTGCATCAACATCACCTAATTCTAATATGATGGATGCAAAGGAATTATGGGCAAAGTTTAAACTTGCTTTGGAGAAGTTTGTGCTAAGTATGTGGATTATGGAAGGAAAAGACCCACCGTCATTTAATTCTGAATTCGGAAAATGCTGAGAAGCAGGGAGACTTGCACACTCGGGTAAAAAAAGAACATCAACAGGCATAAGTTAGTTGAAATCCATGCATCTATACAAAGGCTGATGTGTGAAGCATGCAACAACTTCCACAATCATACCTTACTGAAAGATCTTGCAGATAACCCAAGAAAAATTTGATCCTATGTAAAATCACTCAGTCGGACAGAGGCTTCTATCCAATCGGCCATTAGCCAGTCTGGTGTGACAACAGATGACAGCAAACGGAAAGCTTAAATTTTAAATTTCACATTTAAGAAATCATTCATGCAGGAGCATTGTACAGACTCCCGTATGTAGGACATCATAACAGACATCCCTGGTGCACTCGTACAGAAGCGACAGAAAGAGTTGAAAACATGTAGGTCGCCAGATCCACATGGAATCCCAATTCCATTTTACAGAGTGTTCTCTGCAGCACTGGCCTCTTACTTAGCTTGTACTTATCATGAATCTCTTGCCCAGAACAAAGTCTCATACAACAGGGGAGGGGGGAGGGGGGAGGGGGGAAATTTGCAAGTGACACTTGTATTTAAGAAAAACAAAAGAATCTGCAAAATTACAGACCACAATCCTTAAACATCAGTTTGCTGTGAATTCTTGAATGTATTACAAGTTCAAATTTCCTTGAGACTGAAAAGCTTCTGCACACAAATCATCATGGTTTTAGAAAGCATCACTTGTGTCAAAGTCAGCTAGTCATTTCCTAATACGATATTCCGCACACCAAGGATTAAGGACAATAGGCCGATTCCATATTTGTAGATTTCTGGAAAATCTTGGGTGCAACCATTTACAAACTGTGATTGTGATGCACCTTTGAACAAACAATGCCCATCATTTGTGTTCCAAGGTCATACTCCAGTTCAGTCCTGCAACTGGCAGAGGAAGTTGAGAAGACCAACTTTGCTGAAAGAATTTAAATAAAACTCACAATATGCGGCATTACATCCAAGTTGTGTCTCTCTGGTTCTGAGTGGAGTGGGAGGATTCAACAAGAGAATTCAAAGATTTGTGACTAAGCTAGGCTGTGATTTTCTTCATTTGCACAATTGGGTAGAATGTCCCTAAATGGCTCAGGCATGTGTTACACTTCAGATGCTGCTACACATATAAGTGACTGTATGGGGGTGAACAAAAAAGTTTTGTTACAGCTAGGAACTCTCCATATAGTCCAGACAAAGGCCAGCTGTATGAGACCCCAAGTTCTGAGGAAATGTCACCACTGATGGGCCTATGAAAACCCTAGTGATCAACTTCCAAAGAATTTACAACAAAGTCCCAAAGTTTGAAGAACATCTAAAAAGCAGTGAAGCTCACATAATACTATATATAGAAAAGAGACTAAAACCTAAAGTAGACAGTAGTGAGATTTTTCGGATAACTTATAAGTTTTTTATCAATAGGATGGGCTAACAGAAAATGGAGGTAGTGTCAGTAACTGCTACACTATGAACTGTGGAATGACCAGCAGCATATTTGCAAGGATAAAGATTTATGTCCTTTCTGATAATGTTTCAATATGAGGTTCTCTTAACTTATCACTTTCACAGATAAACGGTATTGGCATTTCATTGGACTTTGCTCCAGGCTTTCCTTCTCTCAAGCAATGTTTTCTGATGTGTTAAATCCTTTTTTGAGTTATGTTTTTATTAACTCCAGACCCAATTTCATGTCATTTTAACACAAAGTTTTTCACTGCAGACATTGCTGGGGGTTTTGCCAAAACACTTCCCATCAACCTCTTGCATAAAAACATCCACAAATTATGCTTTGCATTAACACTTGGTAATGAACACACACTGTTTTATTATGAGCACCATTTTATGTTGTATTCAACTGATAACTAAACACATCTGCTCCTCTCACTCACTCAGACGTATTGCAAACATTCTCAAGCAACAGCATGCAGGAGGTGCGAGTGCGCTCATATGTGGCAGGAACCAATTGGTGAATTGAAATCACAGTTTCCACCATTTTCTGTGAGGAACTGTTCTCCTGTTAATTAACAGGAGTCAGTTCAGTATTAGTCTTAAAAATATTTTCCATACAAGTTAGTTTGCCACCCTATACTCAGCATATAGATCCATGCTAAATTTAACATATTTGACTGTCAAAAGGCAATATGTGCAGTCTTCAACAATTGCAATAGCATTATGTTATTGATACAATACACATGAAACTTAAAAGGGGTTCTGCTCATATGTATTGGCTGTAAGTGTGAATTCACACACTCATGCATGACACTGGAACTGAAATTGCCGACAGCAAAACCAAAGTAATGATACTGAACTCTATTTCCAAATGTTTCTTAAAGGAACCACCACTGAAAAGATGACTGACATAGACATTTGTGTGCAGTAGTGTTGAAAAACAGCCGAAATTACTAAAACTGAACAGGCTCAAGAGCTGTATGGAATTATTACCAGATTTTATACAGAATTTTCTCCGCTTTTGACCATAATGTACCATACATGGAAACTGTTCTGTAGCTGGATGTATAAACAGGTCTCATCCATGTACAATAGTAATAGTAAAGGATACACAAAGCTACCATCAGTTACCTCCGACATACTTTTGTTTTCTTTGCAGAATCCTAGCACATATTCTGAGCTGAAAGGTAATGAGGTGTCTTGACCACAATGCCCTTTACATACATACCAGCATGGATTCCGAAAAAATCAGTTATGTGAAACCCTACTTGGGCTTTTCTCACACAACATTTTGAAAGCCATTGGATCAAGGCAATCAGACAGCTGCAGTATTTCCTAGAAGCATCAGACTCAATACTTCACCAAAGCTTATTGATCACATAGGATGTCAAACAAAATTTTTTTCTGGGTTTAGGATTTCTTGTTAGAGAGAACACAACATGTTATGTTGGATGGAGAATTATCAACAGATGTAGAATTAATTTTCGGTCATTCAGGGAAGTGTGTTGTTACACTCGCAGTTAGTGTTCTATAAGGGGAAACAAATTAAAACAAGACAGATGGAAAAAAGTAAGAAAGTTGTTTATTATTCCAAAAGTAAACACCATAACTGTAATACATTTATCCCACTGTGAGACAAGACAGTCAATGCCTTCATTGAAAAATGTTGGCAACTGCCTACAGAACCACGATTATACCCAAGCATGTACTTCTTTGTTCTAAGAAAATTGATGGCAATTGCATGGGGAGAGATGGGGATTTTTTGGAGGAAACTTCTGTGAGCCACGATTGTTTCAACTACATTGCTTGGAAGCCCTTACACATCCTCCATACAGTCCCCCCCCCCCCCCCATGTGATTCCCATATTTTTGGAGCTATGCAACGTCAAAAACTTTTTCACAGGAAGGCATTATCTGTCTTGTCTCACAATGGGCTAAATGCATTAACAGTTATGGTAATTACTTTTGAAAAACTATACAGTTTAATTACTTTTTTCTATCTGTCTTTTTTTCATTTGACTGCCCCTTATATTTTAATGACATAGCAGATAATGTTAACAATAACCTAATATTTCCTGCAACGGTGCAGTTATCTAACCGAAGCACCAGAGAAACTGGTATAGGCATGAGTATTCAAGTACAGAGATATGTAAACAGGCAGAATATGGCACTGTGGACAGCAACACCTATGTAAGACAATAAGTGTTTGGTGCAGTTGTTAGACTGGTTACTGCTGCTGCAATGGTAGATTATCAAGATTTCAGTGAGTTTGGACATGACGTTATAGTAAATGCACGAGCAATGGGACACAGCATCTCTGAGGTAGTGATGAAGTGGGGATTTTCTACTATGACCATTTCACAAGTGTACCATGAATCTGGTAAAACATCAAATCTCTGACATCGCTGCAGCTGGAAAAAGATCTTGCAAGAACAGGGCCATTGACGACAGAAGAGAATTGTTCAAAGTGACAGAAATGCAACCCTTCTGCAAATTGCAATGCTGGGCCATCAATAAGTATCAGCATGCGAAACATCATCGATATGGGCTTTCAGAGCTGAAAGCCCACTCGTGTACCCTTGATGACTCCACGACACGAAGCTTTACCCTTCGCCTGGGCCCATCAACACCGACATTGGACAGTTGACGACTGGAAACATGTTGCCTGGTTGGATGAGTCTTGTTTGATATTGTATTGAGCGGATGCACGTATTCAGGTATGGAGACAACTTCATGAATCCATGGACCCTGCACGTCAACAGGGGACTGTTCAACCTGTTGGAGGCTCTGTAATGGTATGGGAAATACATCTAGATACGGCTCTGACAGATCTCATGCATCCATTCATATCCATTATGCATTCCGACGGACTTGGACAATTCCAGCAGGAGAATGTGACACCCCGCACATGCAGAATTGATAGAGTGGCTCCAGGGACACTCTTCTGAGTTTAAACACTTCTGCTGGCCACCAGACTCCCCAGACGTGAACATTATTGAGCATATCTGGGATGCCTTGCAACATGCTGTTCCGGAGAGATCTCCACTCCCTCATACTCTTATGGATTTAGGGACAGCCCTGCAGGATTCATGGTGTCAATTACCTCCAGCACTACTTAGACATTAAGAGTCCATGTCACATTGTGTTGCAGCACTTCTGTGTGCTTGTGGGGGCCCAACGTGATATTAGGCAAGTGTACTAGTTTCTTTGGCTCTTCAGTGTATAATGTAGAGTCATCTGAAAAACTTGCATAAATTGTCTATCAGACCCTCAAAACATTTGAAACTGGTGCCAAAATTGGCAGTTTGCTTTGAATGTTGAAAAATATAAAAGTATACACTTCAAAAATGAAAAGAATGTAAGGTTCTTTGACTACAATACTCAAGAATTAAAACTGGAATTAGTCAACTCATACATAAACCTGAGTAACAATCTGTGGGGGATACAACATGGAATGATCACATAGGTTCAGAACAGGTAAAGCGGGAATTAGGCTTTTGTCACTTGCACCACACTGGGAAAATTCAGTCGGTCTACAAATGAGATTGCTCACAAAAAACTTGTTCAACCCATCCAACGATACTGCTCAAGTGTGTGGATCCCATAGCAAATAGAACAACTGTGGGATATTGAATGTATACAAAGTGGGTAGCACAAATGGTCACAGGGTTGTTTGACCAAGACACTTGAAGATAGATGCCAATTATCCTGCAAATGACTTTGCACAAAATTTCTAAAACATACGTATAAATGACAGTATTAATAAAACAAAAATTACTGTTCTATCAGTTCCAAGGTAATGCCTTAAAATTATACACATTACGCAGTACCAAAACAAATGCTTGGTTTATCTTAAAACTTGATCATACACTTAACAGTACTCCTCCGAGTCAGCATTCATTTATTACTGTAAACAATGAAAAACACAGGACAGAATAATGACAATATGTATCATGGAAAGGATAGATTGCTACTTACCGTATAGAGGAGACGTTGAGTTACAGACAACGCAACAAGAAGACTGCTATACATTTCAGCTTTCGGCCACAAGGCTTTCTTCTGAAGTAGAAGACACACACATACACACACACACACACACACAAACCCACTGTCTCTGGGTGCTGAGGCCGGAATGCACATAGCAACAGTGCTGGATGGGGAAAGCAATCTGTGAGGGTAAGGAAGAGGCCGGGGTGGGGAGGGGGGAGGGATAGCAGGGTATGGTTGGGGAAATGCTGATTGTGGGACCATGCAGGGCTGTGGTAGGGACAGGGCATGGCTGCTGGGTGCAGTCACAAGATTTGATGAGGGAGGGGAGGGAGCAGGAAAGTAGAAGTGGGGGACTAGTGGGCACACTGAAGAAGCAGAAGGCTGTGTAGCACTGAAGTGTGAGCAGGAAAGGGGACAGATAACGAGAGGGACTAGTGAAGGTTGAGGCCAAGGAGCTTACAGAAATTTAGGACGTATTGCAAAGAAAGCTCTCACAAGCACATTTCAGAAAAGCTGATGTTGATAGAAACGATCCAGATGGCACAGTCAGCAACTAGGTTGTCCAGCTGTCTCTTGGCCACAGTTTGGCAGTTGGCCATTCATGCAGACACACAGCTTGTTAGTTGTCATGCCTACATGGAAAGCAGCTTAATGGTCGCAGCATATTTTTGTGTGTTCTTTTCTGAACCTTCCTGTGCCTCACAAACTTTTTGAAACTCGACCTACCAGCTCCCTCTTCCCCTTATTCCAGAACACACACAATATCCTCACCCAGTCCATTTACGTCTGCTGTCCCCTCTCTTCACACACATCCACTCACTGGCCAGCATTCCATATTATGCTCTTAAATTTACTTTTCTCTTTGTGTTTTCACATACATTTTAGTTTGTTTTCACTGTCAACCCTACTCCCTTTTTTCTTCATACCTCATCCATTCCATCGTTTTCATTAATTCTCTCACATATTTTTTGCACTTTTTTTATTCTCCACCATGGATCATTGTTCCTACCATCTGCACCAATACATAAAAGCTTCCTTATCCCTGCCCAGAACTCAGTCACACATAAATTCCTGCATTGTTGCCTAGCTCACAGAATCCCCCACATGGCTATACCATCTCTGGTTGCAGCCATTCATTTCACATTGACCTATATCTCTGCAAATTCTGCCAGTCCATGCCCCTCACCAACCAAGTTCAGCAAAATCATCTAAATCAAACCCAAGTCTTCTTGTAATACCTCTTTCCCACCTGTAAAATTCTCCTGCTCTGCAATTCCGTATTCCTGCATCCCATCTCTCACATTGAAACTGTAGCCCTCCAGGAACCAGAGCAGTACGCACAACTCCATCTCAAAAAACTCTCCAACCTGTTCACTTCCTATTCCCACCTTGGACTACCACTATCCACCATCTCTACATCAGTCACCAAACATCCCCTCATAGCAAACAAATCCTGCCTCATGGGCCTAATACATTTACTACACTCTCATAAACTCACTCCCACCACAGTGCACAATCCAGAACTTAATCTGCCATGAAATTTCCTCCAAAGGCCTTAATCCCCCTGAAGTATAAGTCAACTCCAAAGGCCTTACCTTTTGCCCCACTCCCACTGGACTTGTTAAAGATCTTCTCTCCTTCTCCTGGTCCCCATGGTGTAAACACTTCTGTACCACCAACCCTCACAATGAGACTCAGCCCAAAGCTAATACTGAACTGTGCCTGATTCAGTTCACATCTCCATCCAACTGTAACCCACCCCACTGCACCCGACTCACTCCTATTAACATTCCAGAATTTCTTAATCTCAAACACTGCCTCACCATCATTCCCCAAATCCCTTGGAAAGAACCACAGTCCACAACCTAAAAACTGATCCCGAGCATGTAATCACACCTGTGACAAAGCCTCCACCACTGTGGTTTTCAACGGCCGTGATTCTCTGGCAGAGCTATTAGATTCGTCCACCTACAAACCCTGCCACAGTGAGCCTATTCCAGAAATCCAACAGGATCTCCAGTCTTTCCTCATATCCTTAGGCCAAACCCAGAACCTTTTCCCTGATTGTATCCTCACTCTTACTACTCTCCATACTATTACCTTCCACATGCTTCCTACAGCCCATAAACCCAACCAACCAAGATGATCCACTGTGGCCTGTTACTGTGCCCCCACTGAGAGACTCTCAACTCAAGTGGGCCAACACTTTCAACCTGTAAGAAGACACCAACTATTTTCTTCACTGACTCTATACAGTTCCTGTTCTTTACCACATGACACTCTGTTCATCACTATTGATGCCACCTCCGTCTACACCAATGTCCCTAATGCCATAGCCTTACCACTATTGAACATTACCTTTCCCGATGCCCGACTGCCTCCAAACCTACCTCCTTCCTAGTCACCAT
Organism: Schistocerca serialis cubense; assembly: GCF_023864345.2. NCBI lineage: Eukaryota > Metazoa > Arthropoda > Insecta > Orthoptera > Acrididae > Schistocerca > Schistocerca serialis. The sequence continues at coordinate 559,355,508 of NC_064642.1, read as the reverse complement.
GAGCTCACAATTATTTCTCCTTTGAAGGCATCACATAAAGACACATCTGTGGTACAGCAATGGACACCCGCATTGACCTAACCTATGCCAACCTATTCACATGCCATCTAGAGGAATCCTTGCTAACCGCCCAGAATCCCAAACCCCTCACCTGATTCAGAGTCACTGATGACATATTCAAGATCTGGACTAAGGGTGAGCATCCCCAACCACATTCCTCCAGAACTTCAACACCTCCCCCATTCACTTCACCACGTCCTCCTCAACCCATACCACCTTCCCTGATGTGGACTGTCACCTCAAGAATAGCTACATAAGTACCTCCATTCCATCAAACCTACCAATCATCTGCAATATCTCCACTTTTGACAGCTGCCACCCACTCCATTCCACACAGTCAAGCTACCTGGAGCCATCACATACGCAGTGACTAGCAGTCCCTCTCCAAATATACCAAGAGTATCACTGAGCCTTCACAGACCGAATTTATCTACTCAACCTTGTACAGAAACAGATCTTCCATGCCTTGTCCCTCCAGTAACCTACCACCTCCCAAGTACCCATTGTCCAGCCACAAAGAGGCAGTCCCCTCGTGACTCAGTATCACCTAGGACTGGAGCAACTGAATAACATTCTCCACCAGGGTTTCCACCCTTCCCACAGTGGTCTTTTCACCCACTGAACCTGTGCAATATTCTTGTCCATCCCTACTCCACTGCTGCTTCCAACCTCTTGCTTCATGGCACATATTCCTGCAATAGGCATAGATGCAAGACCTGTCTCACAAGAGAGCTTCACAGCCTGCACCATCTGGACCCTTCCTACCAACACCAGCTTTTCTGAAATACACAAGTGGGAACTTTCCTTGCAATATATCCTACACTCCCATAATCCTCCTGGACTCAAGCTTCATGAGTCTCTGCCCTTCTTTTACCTATCCTCTTCCCTGCTCCCACTGTAGCCGCCATCTATTGCCCCATTGTGCCCAAGATTTCTTCCCCTGCTCCACTTCTCTCCATTTATGCCCCCCCCCCCTCCTCCCTCAAATGACCCAGCTGCACCCAGCAATGTTACCCTGTCCCAGCCACGTTCCCACATGCAGCACTACACCTTCCCCCACTCTTACTCTGCTATTCTTCACCCTTGCCACCTTACCCTCTTCCCTATCCCCCACCACTCAAAGACTGCCCCCCCCCCCCCCCCCAAATCATGTGCAGTTGCTATACACAGCCAGGCCTCAGCAGCCGGAGACCATTTTGTGTGTGTGTCAATTGTGGTGGGGGTGAATGTTTATGTGTTTACTATTTAAGAAGTCAACAAACAATTTTTCTAATCTAGTGTTCCTTCCAGTTAAGCCCAGGATGTTTCAGCTCCTGTCATCCCCTGCTCCCAACTGAACTGTTTTTCTTCTGGCATTGTTTTAATTAGACTTTCTTCTTCAATTAATCTACATCCTATCTCTTTATCTCAAATCGTGTTTGTTCATTTATTTTTTGTAACAATATTGTGAAAAGGAAAGTTGCTACTCGCCACATAGTGGAGATGCTGACATGCAGATAGACACAACAAAAAAGACTGTGACAAATACAGCTTTCGGCCAGTAAGACCTTCATCAAAATTGGAAGACATACACATTCACACAAATGCAGCTCACACACACAACTGCAGTCTCAGGCAACTGAGGTCACATTCTGAGCAGCAGCACTAGTGCATGATGGGAGTGGAGACTGGGTGGGGGTAAGGAGGAGGCTGGGGTGGGGAGGGGGAGGGACGTGCTGTTGGGGAGTGGGCAGGGACGAGGTGGAAAGAGGGTAGGGCAGCTGTGTGCAGTTGGGAGGTTAGACGGAGGGCAGCGGAGGTGGGGGGGGGGGGGGGGGGGGGGAGGATGGCAGAAAAGGAGAGAAGTAAAAAGACTGGGTGTGATGGATGACTGAGGGCTGTGTAGTGCTCAAACGGGAACAGGGAAGCGGCAGGATGGGAGAAGACAATGGCTAACGAAGGTAGAGGCCAGGAGGGTTATGGGAACGTAGGATATATTGCACGTAAAGTTCCCACCTGCGCAGTTCAGAAAAGCTGGTGTTGGGAGAAAGTATCCATATGGTACAGGCTGTGAAGCAGTCATTGAAATGAAGGACGTCATGTCTGGCAGTGTGCTCAGCAACAGAGCGGTCCAGTTGTTTTTTTGCAAGTTTGTTGGTGGCCATTCATGCAGACAGACAACTTGTTGATTGTCATGCCCACATAGAATGCAGCACAGTGGCTGCTGCTTGGCTTGTAGATCACATGACTGGTTTCACAGGTAGCCCTACCTTTGATGAGATAGGTGATGTTTGTGACTGGACTGTAGTAGGTGGCAGTGGGAGGAGGATGTATAGGACAGGTCCTGCATCTAGGGTTATGAGCCATGAGGTAAGAGGTTGGGAGCAGGAGTTGTGTAGGGATGGACGAATATGTTGTGTAGGTTCAGTGGACAGTGGAATACCACTGTGGGAGAGATGAGAAGGATAGTGGGCAGGACATTTCTCATTCCAGGGCATGACGAGAGGTAGTCTAAACCCTGGCGGAGAATGTAATTCAGTTGCTTCACCCTGGGTGGTACTGAGTTATGATGGGAATGCTTCTCTGTGGCCAGACAGTGGGACTTTGTGAGGTGGTGGGAGACTGGAAAGATAAGGCATGGAAGATTTGTTTTTGTACAAGATTGGAAGGCAGTGTTCACTTTGTGGCCTAAGTTGCCCGAGACTGCAGTCGTGCGTGCCTGTGTGTGCGTGTGTGTGTGTGTGAGAGAGAGAGAGAGAGAGAGAGAGAGAGAGAGAGAGAGAGAGAGAGAGAGAGAGAGTGAGTTTGCCATCTAATTTTGAAGAAGGCCTTACTGGCTGAAAGTTATATTTGTGACAGTCTTTCTGTAGTGCCTATCTATGACTCAGCATCTCCACTATATGGTGAGTAGCAACTTCCCTTTTCACAATATTGTTACATTCCATCAAGGATTTTCCATTGTTTCATTTTTTTTTTTTTTTTTTTTTTTTTTTAATAATAGCTTTGGAGCACCACATCGCAACATTCTTTCTGTTTCTCTTTTCCTGCCTTTAAAACAATATGTATTTCATTTCTATAGATAGTGCTGTGCTATAAGCACTTAAAAAAAAAGGTCATCCTTAATTGTGCGTTAAACAGGAGACAGATATTCTAAGAACAATTACTGATTGTTCTTAGCCCTGTCCAAATATTCCACTGGGAAATTTAAGACTACATCCACCTGGTGTAGTCACAAGGGTGGAAAAGGAATTAAATAATAATGATAATAATAATAATAATAATAATAAAGAAGAGAAGGAAAGTTATGACTTAGTTCATGAATTTGGGTGCTTTTCTCATAGCCCCCCATATTTAAAGTAAAATTCCAGTGCCTCCTTACTGTGATAGATAATGTAGGAGGCATTTTGGCTATCTGGCTGAAGATTTGATTGGTCTCTTCCAAGTAAAAGCCTAGTGCCTGAACTTACCTTTAGTATGTTCTGCCGAAAAATTAACTATTTCACTACATAAAACAAAAGGAACAAAATATTTACAGTACAAAAAAAGGACAAAAAAAAACTAATATGGCAGTACATTCCGGTCTACACTACTTTTACACAAATAAAACAGAAAAATGAAGAACAATATAAACAATCATTTTAAGTGCATACATAACAAAGCAGAGATCATTTACTAATTGATTTATGTCTGCAGAAAATTTGAAATTCTACAGCAACATAAAGTACAAAAACATAATTAATATTTAATATTTCTTTATGAACATACAAATGTAACCAAATTTTAGTCCAATAAATTACAAATTGATATCTTTATATCACATAAAACAAAAATTCTCGTCAGTAACACACTACTGATCTCTCAAATAAATCAGTGTTGCTTCCAGTCTTTTACAAACTTAATATGAAATTCTTTATTGCAGTTACAATACTGTTTCAACATATGTAACAAAGTAAAACACAAAATGCATTACAGACTTTGGGGAAATGTGAACAGAACAGAGCATAAATTGACTGGTAATATTCACACTGAAATCACATCACATTTAAATTTCACTACATCACATCACATTTAAATTTCACTTTACTGTTTAACAGCTCAATGTGGAACTGTTTTCAGTGACTTGAAATATTGGTCCTAAAACTTGTCAGTCACTCTTCCATTATCAAAAATAATCCTTCAAGTTATAAATATGACTTAGAAATCATGCCAGATTCATCATCTACACAGGAAAGTATGAAGGAATGATGCAAGTTTTTCAGCAACCGTACTGAAACATCACATAGATATACTGTCTATACATGTTCATAAACTGTACATTTAAAACTGCACGGAAAGCATGGATGACATAACAAATACTCTTCACAGACATCAAGGGAAGTTTCAAAGGTTACCACAGCAAATATGCAGCAGACTTTTCTGGTGAAACAAAAAACTATAAGTCTTCTTATTTCACTATCTTCACTCTGTCATAAAACATAACACAGCACTGAACGAAATGCAAATTAATAAACTCTCTTCATAATCACTTTCTTTCAACATTTTAAATATCAATACGAGGCCTATATTGCAGCCTCAAGGGTGGGTCGCGAAACCTCCATCTTGTCACATAAACAAATTTTAGTGTATGGTCTTTTCCCAAGAGTTCATCATTGCACAATATATCAATCTGTAAAAAAAGTAAAAACAAAATTAGAAACATGATTTCCCACAGGAAAAGTAGAAATGATAAAAGAAATACAGTCATTGAAAATTAAAATTTTCATTAATAAAAAAAAGTTCAGGAATGGTCCTCTCAGACAAATTAGAGAACACAGGTATGCTTTATCTGTCTGAGGATACTTTTGTAACAAGAACTCTTTTTTTTTTTTACAAATTCTTTGGTTGAAGGAATATATTCCACCGCTCAAAGATATAACGAGTGACAATGTGAACAAGCAAAGACGGTTCGAATTTTAATGTGCTTCAAGTACGAAAAACTGGTTTCCAAAAATGTTATTGAAATATCACAGGGCATGAAAAGAATGTGTAACAGATTACACATGCAACAAAAAGGTATTTAAGGATGAATGTAACGTGATACTCAAGACTATCTTAATTTTTTTATCACAAGACAGATACTTATCATGCACATAGACAAAAGATTACAAGGGAAAGTTAAAAAAGTTCTCCTCATTTATTTGAAGGAAGAACTACAAATGAGATGCAAAACATGGAGAAAAGATGACATTACAGCCTATATCCCATTACATACCAATATTTCTGAAAAGTGCAACAATTTCCAAACTTGAATACACTAAAACAACAATATGTGACTTGCAGATAATTGAAATCAAGGAGTGTGTACTACAGTGATGGTACAGAAGTCGTGCGATACCTCCTAATATTGTGTCATATTTCCTTTTGCCCAGCGTAGTGCAGCAACTCGACATGGCGTGGATTCAACAAATCGTTGGAAGTCCCCTGCAAAAATATTGAGCCATGCTGCATCTATAGCCATCCAAAGTTGTGAAAGAGTTGCCGATGTAGGATTTTGTGCACTAATTGATCTCTTGATTATGTACCATAAATGTTCGATAAGATTCATGTCATGTGAACTGGGCGGTCAAATCTTTCGCTCAAACTGTCCAGAATGTTCTTCAAACTAATCACGAACAATGGAACATTGTCATCTATAAAAATTCCATCTTTGTTTGGGAATATGAAGTCCATTAATGGCTGAAAATGTCTCCAAGTAGCTTAACATAACCATTTCCAGTCAATGTGTATTTCAGTTGTACCACACACCACTATGGAGCTACCACCAGCTTGCACAGTGCCTTGTTGACAACTTGGTGGGTCCATGGCTTCATGAGGTCTGTGCCACTCTCTAACCCTACCATCAGCTCTCACCAGCTGAAATCGGAACTCATCTGACCAGGCCACGGTTTTCCAGTCATCTTGAGTCCCATCAATAAGGTCACAAGCCCAGGAGATGCTCCAGACAATGTTGTGCTGCCAGCAAATACACTCATGGTGGTTGCCCATTAATGCCAAATTTTGCTGAACTGCCCTAATGAGTATGTTGTGTGTGTAACAAGGCACATTGAATACTGTGGTTATTTCATGGAGTGTTGGTTGTCTGTTAACAATGACAACTCTACATAGATGCTGCTGCTTTTGGTTGTTAAGTGAAGGCCTTCGATCACTGTGTTGTCCACCGTGAGAGGTGATGGCTGAAATTTGGTGTACTCTCGGCATACTCTTGACAACGTGAGTATTGGAATATTGAATTCCCTAATGATTTCCAAAATGGAATGTCCGATGTTCCTAACTCCAGCTACCATTAAATTCAAAGTCTGAATTCCCTTTGCGCAACCATAGTCACATCATAAACCTTTTCACATAAATCACCTGAGAACAGATGACAGCTCTGCCAATGGACATCCCTTTTATACCATGAGTATGCGATACTACTCTCATCTGTATAAGTGCATATCACTATCCAATGACTTTTGTTGCCCCAGTGTGTCTATTCAATGCCTGATTAATTATTTTTGTAAAACTAAGCTACAGTTCTTCTACATGTCCCACCAATAGCTAAATGTTTAAATTTTCTCTTTAATAGATCACACTAGTGTTTAACATGTAAATGTTTCTACATACTTTAACCGTCTTTTGTTTCCTGCTACTCACTGTTGTTGCAACTAACTCTTCAGCACTGATACCAGTTCCTATTTGGAAATGTTGCAAAAGGTCAGGTCTATTTGTTGCCATTAGATGTAACGTATTTCCATCATGAAACATGTTCTAAATAGTTTTCAGAGAAAGCATTTACTAGTGTTTCACATTTGCAAAACTGTTAATGTTCCCATAGATTGTTGGAGGTTAAAGTCTCTTCCATGTGATGATAGTACAATTCAGAAAAAAATACATATTAGTGAACAATAACCCTAGGTTTACTGTAAAGATTTTGGCAACAGCTCAGGTCCAGTCAGGTGTTCGATAGGACTCAAAGATTTATGTCCACTTGTGCTACTGGCAAGGAGAGGTCCCCAGCAGTGGGACTGACATTTTGAAACTACCTATATGATGATGTAGGTTAAGGTCCCAGATATCACAACCTGCAGCCATTCAACCTGGTGGGCCCTCATCTACACGTAATCATGAAAAAAGAAAAAAAAAAAAAGACAGTTTTTCATGGGGTGCTCTACAGCTTTAGAAAAGGAATGTTGTACAAACTGATTGCCTAACCTAATGGTTAAGGTATAGTCCTCACATGCAGAAAGTTGCGAGTTCGAATCTTGTCTGGTGCTGTGAAATTTTTTATTTTTAAATCTTTATCAAAATGCCCCTGATCATTGTTTTTATTCAAATAATTGGTTTGATTGTAATTTGTTTTATTTCTATTCTGATGTCACATCACTTTAATCACCATATTAACTTTTGCAATTGATATGATTTTTTCTTCCACTGATTCCTTTTCCAATTGTAATCTTTGTGCATGTGAATTTAATTACACTTATTTATCTATAATAATATTCAAACATTTGACAATGCTTATCTAGTGGTTATAATTTGAAAGATGAAATAATCTATTTATATTGACTGTGAAATGTATTTTTCATTACAAGAAGTACATTTTCTTGATGGTAATAGTCATACAAACATTTAAAACACAAATCCTTATTGCACTATGGACAAAATAATGCTGGCGAATATTTAAATGAAAGAAGGGATTACAAATAAAACAAAATACAAACATATGAGTAAAAAAAAATGTTGACTGCAATAACTGGAATGAAAATATAAGATGAGATAACAGAAGAAATTAAATCGAAGTTAATACATAAAAGTAATTAAAATCACATGAATGATAGGAAGAAAAAGAGAGCAACTGAAAAGTTAATACAATGATTAAAGGATGTGACAATGGAATATAGATCAAAAGCTTACATTTAAACCAATTGATTGAATAAAAAATAATGATTAAAGTCATTTCAATAAAAGCTTAAAAATAAAACAATGGAAAACCAAGGATGGAATGTAACAATATTATGAAAAGGACAGTTGCTACTCACCATATAGCAGAGATGCTGAGTCGCAGATAGGCAAAACAAAAAGACTGTTGGAAAGTGAGCTTTCGGCCAACACGGCCTTTGCTGGAAACACACACACACACACATACACACACACACACAAATGCATGTTGTCTATTTTTGACAGAGGCCTTGTTGGCTGAAAGCTCACTTTCCGACAGCCTTTTCATTGTGCCTGTCTGCAATTCAGCATCTCTGCTGTATGGCTTAAAAATAAAAGATTTCGAAGCACCAAAAGAGATTTGAATCCACATACTTTTACATGTGAGAACTGGACCTTAACCTTTACAGTACAGAAACAGTCTGTGTAACATTTCTGTTTTAAAGCTGGGGAGCATCGTGTGAAATTCCAACACTCTTTTTGTCCATTGCCTGCAAACAAGGTCCCACCAGGGCGAATGGCAGCAGGGTATAATACCTTGGACCTTAACTTACATCATTGTACACATGGTTTCAAAAAGTCTATCCCAACACTGGGGACCACTCCTTGTGAGTTCATGCTCAAACAACCTCACATGGATCATCGGCAAGTCTGTATGAAGTAAATCACTTAGTACTGACCAATAGGTACCGGGACCACATAATTTTGTTACTGCACAGTATGAGCATATTTTGGATTTATAATCTTTACAGCTTCATCTGTAGCATTGGACAATACCAGTGGGTGTGTACCCTTCTGTATTTGCAGTCTGATGCTACCTACTGTGGACTAAACATGTGGTATACAAGTCCAGAAAAACAATGTCGCTCTTATGTAAAGTGCCGGAATATGCTGTTTTCAGACAAGTTATATTTCAACTTTTACTTCAGTGACAGCCACGTGTGTGATGCTGTTGTGGTAACTGCAACCTAGCAGCCTGAACTGCTGAGATGTGTCAAATCTTGAGGTTTGGGACATCACTGTAGACAACATGGATTCTCATCTCTTCAGACTGAGGACAGTCTGAGCAGCAACTGAACAGAAGAGATTTTAAAACTCATCATACAACCCCTTCTTCATGCAACTATACATACTATACTTTAGAGGGACAAGGGTCCTACTATTGAAACTTCCTGGCAGATTAAAACTGTGTGCCCGACCAAGACTCGAACTCGGGACCTTTGCCTTTCGCGGGCAAGTGCTCCACAGTTTTAATCTGCCAGGAAGTTTCATATCAGCGCACACTCCGCTGCAGAGTGAAATTCTCATTCTGCAAACATCCCCCAGGCTGTGGCTAAGCCATGTCTCCACGGTATCCTTTCTTTCAGGAGTGCTAGTTCTGCAAGGTTCGCAGAAGAGCTTCTGTAAAGTTTGGAAGGTAGGAGACGAGATCCTGGCAGAAGTAAAGCTGTGAGTACCGGGCGTGAGTTGTGCTTCGGTAGCTCAGTTGGCAGAGCACTTGCCCGCGAAATGCAAAGGTCCCGAGTTCGAGTCTCGGTCGGGCACACAGTTTTAATCTGCCAGGAAGTTTCATATCAGCGCACACTCCGCTGCAGAGTGAAAATTTCATTCTGGGTCCTACTATTGTTGATTGTATGTTATTTCCACCACAAAATATTTTGTGAAGGGCAGAACCAAACACTGTGAACCGGAACTACAAGTTACATTACCTGTAGTTATGAGACACATATGTTGGAAAGTACTACCTGTTAACTGCAACAGCTGTGTGTCGAGAATACCAGCATCTTAATGAGCTGAAATACACAGACGTCCAAAATTAAAGAAACAAACCACTATTTCCTTGTCCTGTATCTAATTCATGATATAATCACATGAACTGCCAACAGATGTGCGTATGATCATGTACTGCATGGAAGATGACATTCCAGTCAATGGAAAACCATGCCAATGATGAAATCAGACACCTATCAAAAGGGATCATGTTTGCCAGGTAGTCCCACATCCATAGTCGCTGTGAACACAGATGGTGCAGTATGGCATGGAGAAGATGCCTCTGCGGTGGAGGGACATGGGAAGAATGGAAGCAGGACAGTCGCAAACTGATGTGGCCCAGTGGCTTAATGTGAATCGTTCTGTAGTTTTTTGGATGGAGTGACTGTATCCCGAAGACCAGTGTGGAGCCGACCATGTGTAACATCAGAAAGAACGGACTGTTATTTGGCTGTAAGGGCATGACAGTATCAGCTTACTATTGTATGGCAACTGGCATCTGACCTCGCAGCATCCACTGAACGTGTCGCATAGAAGCAAACAGTGTACAGAAGGCTTTGGTAGAGTGGCCTTTATTGTCAGAGACCTGCTGTATGTGTACCTCTGATGCATCTTCATAGAAGGGAACATCTAGAGTGGAGCTGTCAACATGCCACCTTTCCACAGTTGAGCCCCGATTTGGTCTGGACAATGATCCTCGATGGATTCGCATCTGGAGGGAATTTGAAGCCCAATTTTGGGACTGATATCGAGGAGGATTTCCAATGGTGCAGGCAGTGACTTTGTTGACCACTTGAACGCGCCTCTTCATGAAACTGTATAGTTAAATTGGCAATGTTTAACAACAGTTAAACAGCATGATGGAATCTTGGGCCCTTATGTGTGGTTGTTGCGAGGTGCTGTGGGCCCAGACTTCGTACTGCTGTACGATAATGCTCGGCCTCATAGAGCACGGGTGGTTATGTCTTCCTGGAAACAGAAGATATTGCACTCATGGTATGGCCTGCTCACTCTCTCGATTTGAATCCCGTAGAGCATGTCTGTGATGCACTACACACACGTGAGCATTCACCAACCATTCTCCAAGACTTGTAAGCAGCACTGCAGGAAGAATGGGCATTATTGTCTCAACATGAGATTGATGACATCATTCACAACATACCCAGTTGTCTGTCAGGTCTGTATTGCTGCCAGAGTTGGTTACACCCCATACTGAGCACATTAACCAGTTGTCCGAATGTGTGTGCATATCAGTTAAGGTGAAAAAAATGAAGAACAATTTTGTCTATTGTTATGCATGTTGCATAAATTCTTTATATTGTTTATACTTTACTATCACTTGGTTATACTGTTTTGTGGCAAAATAAATGCAACCTTGCAAAATTTCTGTTTGTTGCTTTAATCTGGACACCAGCATATTCAAGTAGTACTGCAGGGTAGTCTGCTACCTCTCTTGGATAGTGACAGGCAGGATATCCAGCACACATTTAGAGAGGGATGATAGTTGTGACAAAACTGTAATCTATAAGGAGCATTCAAATGAAAAGGCACAAAACTTCGAATAAACAAACCTGTTGAAATTTGCATATGTTATTTTGGGATAATGTAGTGAGACATCCAATAAAGCAAATGTGGTATCACCACCTCCCCCTGAAAAGAATTCAAAGCTGCACCCTCAGCAGCCAAGGTGATGTCCATTGTCTGTTTTGATGGCAAAAGTCTGATACTCATCAAATTCCGCATGCACAGGAAAACCATTAACAGTGATGTGTAATGTGAGACACTCCACAGCCTACACAAGTCCATCAAGAGCAAACGGCCTGTGCTCCTGACTGAGGGAGTGATTCTGCTCTACGATAACTTGCCTCTACACATCTCCAACATCAGACTAAGTGTAATGGTGATGGTGATGTTCAAGTGGGGGCAACTTGCATCTGCCATACAAGCCCGAACATGTCGCCCGGTGAGTTCCATGTATTTACTGTACTGAAAAATCATCTCAAAGGGAAGTGCTTTAACTCAAATAACAAGCTGAAGGATGCGTGGAAAACTGGTTCCTGATACAGCAACAGGAATTCTGGCAATGGGGAATCCTTCCACTTGTGAAACAGTGGGATAGTTGCACTCAGGCCTCTGGTCATTACTTTTAAACAAAGATTTCAATTATACCAACAGTGTTGTTTCTTACCTTTTGTTTTGGACACCCCTCATACTACTTATTATGCTATGGGCTTCACCAACAGAACATGAATGCACATACTGAGCCCTCTTGAGCCATGGAAGCGCATAACACTGCTAGTCTCATTCACTTCACCCCAGAACATCTCCTTAGTAACTTCGTCTTCGACACTATCTTGACGTGGCAGTACATCTAATCTCACCATTCCCAGAGTCACCACCAATAACCGCATAGAGCTTTACTTTAGCAGAGGCGCTGCACTCCCAGTCTGCTAATTTCCGTAAGTGTTAGTGCTTAATACTACATACTGATCTTTCCAGCATGACATCTAAGAATGGGTCAGTCTTACCATTTTTGTGGTTTCTGCAGCCCAAGTATTGATCAGGAAAATTATATAACCTTTCTGCATGGACCACACTGACTGACAGCAGCTAGGAAATATATCACCTCTACTTTTCCTTGATTGAAGACACTAAGCCACATGCATCCAATGCATCATTGCTAGTGAATCTTTGTTATATTGTGGGTTAAGGAATGTCTTCATGTTTCTGCTGGTCCCTTCCAGTAGTTCATTTTTAGTTTTTTGTTTGGGCAGTGCTCACTAAATTCGGTGACTTAATAACAGCTATGAAATCAATGTCACAGCAACTGCAATTAAAACAGAGCCCCTCATACCTTTGTGTATGACTAACATAATATGGCACACAGAGGCTGTCCCATAGCAGCAAAGCTTTGCAGTATGTGTTCTCTCAGCTGTGCATTCAAACATCTTTAAAGTACTTTTACACTGATGTGAAAACTGTTGTAATTTAATAATGTTTTCATAATAGGCACATGAATCACCAGAATGATATAATCGAACCACGCCGAAAGCTGAAAATCTGTGTCACCAATATAACATAGATTTTTGTTTCTAGTGAACTATAAATGGCTTAGCAAGAGTAGATTATTATACCGTAGGCAATCTTAACTTCATTACCAAAACAAATATGTATTACATTCATCTCATCATCAGCTAAAACTTCATCAAAACATAAAACAGGTTTTATTACAATGCCATATACTGAAAATATGTGTACCACAAGCACAACAAATAGGTAGATCTCGCCCGAGTAGAATCATGGGTCAGAGAGCAATCCCTACTAGGAGATATGTCAGTGTCACTTTATTTTTAGTCACTCTTCATCCCACTGGCACACTATATTCTGGTTGACAAGCAAGGCTTGTGGGTGAACAGCACAATTTTTCAAAGATTCTCTTATTGGAGACATGTTATTTTCTTGGTCTCAATCTACCTGAAGAGAGGGAATACATCTGCCTGGAACCTTTGTTGGTGCTGTGTAGAAGAACAACAATTTAATTGTCCACTATTACACTTGCAGGTACAAGTGTTCATGCTGGCTTGAGGTGATGAAGATCATATACAGGAATCCTTTTGCAAATATACTGATAAGTCCACTAAATTGAATGATGAGACAAATAGGAGCAGTTGCCGAGATCCATATGACGTCTTGACTTCAGAATAGGATTTTCATTTCCTAATATTCATCTCCAGGATTTTTGTCTAAAAACATTTGTACAGTTTTGTTTTCAGATGTGCATGTGTCCCCAAGCACTGAACATGTGGTTTCATCTTAAGGTGGTGGTTAACTACATCTCCAGCTTACACATTTCTTGTAGGCTTTTGTGGTGTGTCCACAGTGCTGGCATTTGAAACAATTAATTGGTTCACCACCACCACCACCACCACCAACAACAACAACAACAACAACAACAACACCACCATTACCTTCCTTTCAATTATTCTCATCCGGCTTGTAGTTCAGGATCTTCAGGGGAATTCTGTGACCTGGCATTCTCATGATATTTCTGAAGTTTTTCATTCAGGTTGAAGATATTTAATCATGTTCTAATATCTTCATTTCTAATCTTGTCTCTCCGCTTATAACCCTTTGTCTTCCTTAGGAACCTCATCTCTGTGGCTTGAATTTTATGACTCTTGAACACGTAAGCTTTCAGCCAGAAGGCCTTCTTCTGAAAGAGGCAACACAAACAAACAACCCAAAGCATGCGCGCGTGCTACACACACACACGCGCGCGCACACACACACACACACACACACACACACACACACACACACACACACTCACGCACACGCGCACACGCACACACACACACACACACACACACATACACACACGACCACTGTGTCTGGTCTGACTTCAGCTGTTGGTGGCTGTGATTGTGTGTGTGTGTGTGTGTGTGTGTGTGTGTGTTTGTTTTTTGGAATTTGCGTGTGTGCGTGCATGCATGGGTGCATGTGTGGTCTATTTTTGATGAAGGCCTTGTTGGCTGAATGCTCACTTTCCAACAGTCTTTCTGTTGTATCTATATGCGACTCAGAATCTCTGCTATATGGTGAGTAGCAACTAAGCTTTATACAATACTTTTGAATTTTAAAATTTGTGATCTATTAGACTCAATAAAATTCGATTTCAATACTAGGTTAAAAAGGCAGAATTCCCTGAAATTTTATGAAATTCCCTGAGATTTCCAGATAAAATGTAATTCCCTGAGAATTCGAGGTTTTCCAGAAGAATCGCCACCCTGATATTAAATTCTGTGTTTTTCTATGATGTTTTTAATTACAAATGCATTCGCTGTACATTAATGACCTTATCTAAATCAATTTTGTTCCATCAGAAATAACAGCTTCTATGATGTTCTTCATGCAGTTATTGATTATCTTCGAGTACAATTTGTAGCCAGTGTTTAGAGGACTGATGCCTAAAAGGAAATGGTTGGTTCAGTTATGAAAGGCCACATTAGGTACATATCTACATCTACACACAACCTCTTCAAGAATCCATACGGTGCACAGTTTATTTGTTTTGTCTTGTTTTGTTGTAGGGTGCAAAAACAACTAAGGTCATATGCGCCCATGTCAGGACAGTAGAACATGAAGATGAAAAAGGAGTTAAAAACTATTACATGTTAAGCCAGGTACTTTGAGAAAGGTCCATAAAATACACCATAGAGACAATGGAGGTCCTGAACCAAACATTAAATGTCCTTTGCCATACTGCTAAGACAGATAAAAAGTAAAATGCGGTCGACAGCCTGCGTATCGTTCGCTAAAACTGCCAATAACTCAGATGGCAAACGTAAATGAGAACATAAGTGGTTAAAAAAAGGGATGCGGTGCATGGTGGAGGGTACCTTGTACCATTATTATTCGTTTCTTTTCCTGTTCCATTTGCAAATAGACTGAGAGAAAAATGACTATGTGCCTCCATACAATCCATAATTTCTCTTGTCCTGGCGGCCCTTAAGCAAAATGTATGCTGGCAGCAGTCGAATCATTCAGTGGTCAGCTTCAAATGCTGGTTCTCTAGATTTTATCAATAGCATTTCGCAAAATGAATGAACCAACCATAAACAAATCTAGTGGCTGCCTCTGAAAATCTTTGGTGTCTTCCTTAAAGCCAACCTGGTGGGGATTCCAAACATTGAAGCAGTACTCAAGAATGGGTTGCATTAGTATTCTATACATGGCCTCTTTTACGGATGAACTACACTTTCTTAAAATTCTTCCAATAAACCAAAGTTGATCATTTGCCTCACTCCATTTCAAATCGCTTTGTGATGTTATGCCCAGATATTTCACTGATGTGACTGTGTCAAGCAGCACACTATCAGTGCTGTATTCAAACATTGTTGGGATTGTTTTTTCCAACTCATCTGCATTAACTTATGTTTTTCTACTTTTAGGATAAGTTGCCATTCACCAGACCAGCTGCAGACTTTGCCTAAGTCATCTTGTATCATTGGATAGTCACTAATCTCCAGGTAAAGAAGAAAATTTAAGGTTAATAAGCAAGGAACAGCCCCTTTTCGTAAATTGAGGTATTTTGCAGTTCTGGTACTGCCATAAATTGTCTAAGCTGTTTAGTGTTATAGATCTGCTTGACTTCACAGGAAGTGGCCGTTTCCACTAAGTGCACTCTATTTCTCAATTGCTTCACTGATTTCTGGACGTCCAACAACACACTACATATCTTTGTTTACATAAAATGGTCCCTTTCCAGGGATAATGAAGGAGACATTTCGAGAAAGACTCTGACTCTTTACAGTGTTAGAGAGATGCTTCTAGATGAAATACAAAAATTTCTGGGTGAGTTTCACTGTTGCCATATGGTACACCCACTCCACTGAAGGTGGTATGGATTTGTGAACTAAGATTGATATTGTTCCCCTATAAGGTTGATAAATACAAGACAACTGACTGAAGTCCTGCATATTGGAGTAAACTAAATAAAATTTGTATGTGGTAGGTGAGTATATGATTTCTTGCTAATGACTTTTTTGCCTTACTGGCCATCAATCCCTGCAGCACATAATGAGTTTTGTACCATCACTGTGATCCAGATAGTTAAGCTGGGACTCCATTCTCCATGCACACAATAATCCAACACTTCATTACTGTGTTGCTCATCGATCACTGAAACATCACCAGAATATGTTGTAATAGAGGACTGATGGTGTTGAGCAACACCCAGCTTTTTGATTCTGAGTTTGTGAAATATAGATGCAGCTCTGAATAACCAAGTTCGCTGAAGTGATTACTGTTTAGTTTGATCTAGAGGCCATATATACCAACTGTGTCAAATGTGTCTGCCAGTTAATGAAGTTTTGTCATGCTTTCTTTCAGTAGATTACAGATTGGGCAGTTAGATTGATCCCTACATCCTTGTAAGGTGCCTGAAGGTGAAAATATGAAATCAATAGCATCTAAATGTGACATCAGTAAAGAACGATGAATCTAAGAAGACAACAGGAAAGGGAGAAAAAAAAAATATTTATTTTTCCTCATACCCTTTATCACCGATGTCCCTAATGTCTTCCATCATTATGGAAGCTACTAAACTGTATTATCTTTCATTATTGTTTTAGTGTTTAAAATCATCATTTTCCACCTTCTGTAATGTACATTCTCAATGTGCATATTACTTCTCACATTTGCGTCTACCTGTAGCTGCCAAACTGCCTGGTTATAATCACCAGGCCTATTTCTCAGCTTTCACATTCAAAGAGCAATGAGAAAATTTCTCAGACTGATACTGAAAGACTTTGCTGTTTTCAGTCAGAATGGCTTTTATTGTCTGACAAGACTCTTTTTAGGTCAGAGCACACTGTTCAATGTTTTTACAGCAAGCGGTTACTGTCCCTGAAATGTAGTTTTGGAAGGTCTTCAAAACATTCACCTATGGCTGCCATAAACACATACCATGTGGCTAATATATACAATATTAAGTCATGCCTGTTCAGAGTTTTTTTTCCAAGATGCTGAATGTACATTTATGACTCCCACAAACATCTGTGGGTTCTACAAATTTCATACTTTATATCGTGGCTGCCAGATGCCAATAGTTGCTGACATTGTTATAAAAATTAATCGGTACTGAAACATTTGTTACTGTCACTTGTAGATGTCAGCTGGTGTAAGCATACTTTGTACAGTACAAAGAAGGGTGAATTCCAATTTGATGTCTTGTTTCATATGTTTGTTTGTCATGTAAATTAGCTGTAAAAGAAAGTTGAGGAAGAAATATATTTACTTATGTATTTGGATGTAACGATTCTTTTTCTATTTCTCTTCTGCAGTAAACACTACTGAATTGGTTTTCTCTCTCTATCCAGTTTCAATACTATCAGTAACAAAATTTGTGTGTTAAATGTAGAAAATCCAAACAATAAAAATGTTTTAAAATTCAAACTGAAGATTTCTAAAAATAAGTTACAACTTCTGACAAAACACAGATTCTTGCCAGTCTGCTGGTAATAGCTGTTACTTACAAGACCAGCATCATACATTCTAACTCTTTGTTGCCCCAAAGAAGTTTCACTTAAACGGTTCCCATAAATTTCTGTTGTTGTTGAAGAGGCTCCACACTACTATATCCTGTGCAAGACTCTTCATCTCTGAACAACCACTGCAACCCACATCTATTTGAACCTACTCACTAATATCGTACTTCTCCCTTGGTCTTCCTCTGCAATTTTTACCCCTCCAATATTAAACTGATGATTCCTGTATGTCTCAAAACGTGTCCTATCAACCAGTCACATTATGCCAAAAATTACTTTTCTCTCCAGTTCTTATTAGTTATGTGATCTACCAACCTAGTCTTCAGCATTCTTCTGTAGCACCACATTTCACGAGCTTTTATTTTCTTCTTGTCTGAAACGCTTATAATCTATTATTATCATGTTCTAGCAGATGTGGAAATGCAAGGAAGTCAGAGTGTGCTAAATCTGGCATGGAGTGCCAATGATCCACTAGTTTACAATACAGATACTTCACTTACTCTAAACTCAAAGCAACTTTGAGGGTAACTGCACTGTCCATATGGAAGACGATTTTTTTCCCCCTTTTGAAATCCAAGCAATTTCATGGATACTTTTCTTTTTATAAAATTGACTTCTAATTATTGTTCTATCCCTTGTAAAGTAAACAATAAGAAGATACCCTCCCTGAATCCAAGAAAAACTGGACATAGCCTTTCTAGCAGATGGAATGCAGTTCATCTTGTTTGATTCTAACCACTGCTGTCCAGTTGCTTTGATTACTGTTTCATTTTTCGTTTTGAAGAACCACGTCACATATGAAGTAACAAATTGGCACACAAAATAAGTTGGACTTCTTTAACAATACTCCTATTTTGGCTGGTATTCAATAAATGTAGCACCCATCTTGTTTAGAGCTTTCTGATAATAGCTTTCATGTATAATTTAACAAATCATTTCTTATGATGTGCCTATGGCATCACCTATGTTGTAGCCCTTTCATAGCCAATTTAATTCTAAGTTAAAGTTTAAGGACATCATTCACGTCTATCATATTCATGATGTCATACTTCTGCACTTCCATGACAAAGTATGTCCATATGGTGGTAAGAGTACAGTGGAGTGATTTAATAAGGGGATTAATAATATGCGTGTGTGACTCAGCCCACAACTGTAGTTTATGGGAAATTAAGACATATTGCTAAGACAAGAGAAGGTCCTTTGAAAATGGTTTGTTAGCTGTTTGTCAGCAGCATTGAATACTTCTCTCAACATTAAGCTGCCCACAAGCACACAGGAAATGTCAGTCTAAAAGAAGAATGACTGCAACAGGGCAGCACAAATACACCAAATACGTCACTAAAAAAGATTGAGCCATTGGGAACACGATCCTAGAAAAAGTTTTCCAATACCAGAAGCAAATGGCAGCCAAACCTGAAAATTCTGACATGTATTGCTTGAGGAACCTGATGGATAGACAAAGTGGTACCAAGACACCCTAGTGTAATCTATGACTCTATAACACAAAACCCATTTGCTGGAGAAAGCAAACAAATGGAAGGAAAACATAGGAAAAAGAAGGGCAAGGAGGAGAACACTTTGTGAAAAAGTTTCATTCACTTGGAACTTTGGAGAGCAATTCTGCAACAAAGAGCTCTGTCTTGTTGCAGTCTTGGAGGAGTCAATATGGGTCAGTGGCTGCTGCTTAGAGATGGTAGCCTTGGTTAAATCTGTCACTGCCACCTTGTCACACCCTGTTGCTAACAGTCACATGATGAAATTCACTGCACTGTATTGAGGACATAAAGCACGTGATCCGAGTCATCCATGGCAGATGTCACCACTAACTGCTCTTTACCACAGTACTGATGGTAATCCTCTGTTTTTCTTCAGCATCACCCCACTGTCGAGAAGAATGTTTAATTCCACAAAATGCATGTCTCGATCACTATGAGAACCTAGCTCTCTTGCTTTGTTCCAGTGGCTCAATATAAGTAGTTGTAAACTTTATATTTCATTGTCTGATACCCCACATTTCCATATCACATTCCTGTACTCCTCTTTCCAATTGTAGGCATACTGTAGCATGTTTGTCTGATAGTAACTACTCTGGCAATGAGACTAATGAATTAACTGAACCCTTTTGCATAAACTAATGCAATACAAATTAATTATCCTAAATATTTAAGGATCATTGTGCATTTTAATCAAATGGAGTATCTGTGAGTATATAAGACAAAACATCTGGCATCCAATGTTGGGCGAAACAACTATGAGAAGTACAGGCAATTCACTGAGCCATAAGGACCAGTTTTCTTATAAACCTTCACCACATTTCAAGGAATTTTTGTTGGTGATAAACTACCCAAAACAAAAGTTTAACACTTGCCAAGCAACACACACACACACACACACACACACACACACACACACACACACACACACACACACAAGTAAAAATTAAGACACCTGCAGTTTCTGAAAATGATGTACTTACGTCTCTGTATTTCTCTGTCCCATTCAAGACTTTCTTGGCAATAAACTTTTTGAGGTGCGTAATTGTTGCCTGTGCTGAGCATCTGATGAATCTTCGCTTCAGAGTCTTTAAGTTTGTGCTTACACACTCCAGACATACATTTACCTGAAAAGGAGAAATGAGAGACTGATGTGGTTATTAGCAAATATGTTAATTATTAAAGGAAAATCAAATGGATATTGCAACAGACTGAACAGTAACAAAAGCAAACCATGGTGTCTGAATTTTTTTATAATGTCAATTGGCCGTAAGTAATAACAAATAACAAAGTGCCATTAATCTGATAGCATACAACAGAAAATCAAACACCAGAAAAGAAAAGAAAAGAAATCTGAAAATTGAGAAGAGAGATGAAAAACAGGCAATCTTATAACACATGACCAAGCTATACAACTGACAAACCAACACACTTTGACAAAGGCCAATAAACAAGTCTAAATTACATATCTTCAATTTTTTTCAGCAAATTGCTCCAGGATATGGAAGTTAAGTTCAGTGATAATATCAGCTCACTATTGTTTGGTAATATGAAATATAGGTGAGAACATGGGACAGAGGCAGCAAAATGTAAATTTACAACGGTATGCAAGAACACACGAAAAGGGCAAACTGGACAATATGAGACACAATTAGGAAGAGTAACAGAAATTCTACATTTATATCCCCATAAGGGAACTTGCTTTGATTATTATTTACTTGTATGGTTCACGGTCTACCGCAAATTTAGACACCTAATGTGTTGAGTGTCACAGCAGTCTCTCTTGTAGGTGGCTCATGAGCACATATGTTGTGGTGAGTTTTTTTGTAGCATGTTTGTGTTATTGTTAAATATTATTGCAGAGAAGATACAGGGTGAAATGATGTTGGCACATTAAATAATTATCTTGAATAATATGTCCAAATTTCAGGAGACACTGAGGAGAGGTTTAGAATTTAACAATGACACTGGCGGGAAAAAATTTTCACTTCTATAGACGGAAGTTCTCTATGAAATTTTCCCAAAATTTCCTTTACATATGACTACACCCCTAGTCAGCTCACAATCAAAAGACAGCTCCTTTCTGTCTCCTTTCATCTCACTAAGCAAATGTACTGACAGCAAAAAATTGAGAGTTTTATAGTCAAACAGGTATAGAACAGTCACAGAAAATACAAAATACATTACCTGCTCATCTTGCCGATGGTAATCAGACTCTGCATGAGCATCAGCAGGTACCTTCTCCTCTTCCAGTTCACCAGCATTTGGTGGAATGTCTTTTGGACACGCAAGACCTCTGACACGATAAAATTCTCTTTCCCTCTTTATCTCATCTGGAAGCAAAAATGAAACTGTGTCATTAACAGTTTATTAATTTTTTGAAATATTTCATGAGCACCAGAGAGCATAAGTAGTTGGACAAAAAGAAATCCATACAGAACATATTACATCTAATTTTTCAATGTAAGTATGCTAACTCAAGGCACATTCCAAGAGTATTTGGCAGAGGAAAAATTCCCCTGACACTTACCTCTATGTAAATGTACGCTGATAACAGAGAGTACCGTAGCTTTTGTTCTTTAACCCTCTGAGTACCAATGGTTTCTGCTTGAAACTGCCATTTTATTAACTTTTTTTGAGGTACTGGTGGCTTTCACACAAAACAACCAATGCTAGTGCAAGACAGAGCCATTTGGTGATACAATGAGGAACTTCTACGAATGTACTGCAGTGTAGTAATCACTTACAGTGTTTAAAGCAACAGGTGTGGTGGTGAATGTGTTATGTGATTGTATGAGATTATGGCAGTCATACTGAGGAGATCACTGACAGTGAAAGTAAGTGCATCTAAAGGTACTTACAAAAATTTTAAAGTTTGTACTACTGCATTTACGAGGGGCTTCAAAATGAAACCACAGGAGCAAAAAGTACTTTTGGTATGGATTTATTAAATTTTAGATCAATTTTTGTTTGTTTAATTAGGACTATAATTTGTTTTGGGGATTACAAGTTCATGGAAGTTTCGAGATATGGGATTGTGTCTAGAGAAAATACGAAACTGCTTTCAAACACAAGGGTGATTTGATAAGTCTGGCACAAAAGTAAGAGAAAAATGTTTGTTTCTTAAACAAATCACCTTATTTCTCAACAGTCCAGCTTTTTCATCCTATCAGAAAAATTGGTTCTGTCAAACTCTGCAAAATATTTGTTGACTGCACAACTGTCACTTCCTCATTTGATAAACATTTGTTTCCAGCAAGCTGAAGTTTCAAGTTAGGGAACAGAAAGAAGTCACTTGGGGGCTTAGACTGGTGAATAGGGTAGACGAGGAACCAATTCAAAGGCCAATTCATGCACTTTCGCTACCGTTATCGGTGATGTGTGGGATGATACATTATCCTGGTGAAAGAGCACTTTTTTGCTTGCCCACCTTGGTCTTTTTCCAGCCAAAGCAAGATTCAAATGATCCAACAATGAAGCATAATAGGATCCAGTTATGGTTCCACCTTTTTCCTGGTAATCTATGAGGATCAATCCTTGGGAATCTCAAACAGCAGCTAATAAAATGGTCTTTGCCTTCTTCGATGCACTTTCACCAGTCTTTGTTCATTGTTCTTACTGCCATTTTGATTCTTGTGTGTAATGATGGAGCAAGGTCTCATACTGTCAGAGACCAGTGCAAAAGGTCTTCCAGATTGTGATTAAACATCACCAGACATTGTGCTGAAATGTTGAGCCGGATGCGCTTTTGGTCAACTGTGAGCAATCACGGCACGCACCTAGCACACAGGTTCTTCATAGTCAATTCTCCGTGCAGGATATAATGCACTCAATTGAGATGCCTACAGCCTTAGCAATCTCACAAATTTTTATTCAGTGATCTTGCAATACAATATTAAGGATTTTGTCAATGGTTTCCTTTGTATTGAACTCAACTGGATGGTCAGAGTGCACTTCATCTTTGGTGCTTGTCCAAATATGTTTAAATTCACCTGAAAGTAAATGGTCTTTAATGATGATGCAGAGTCCATGGGAACATCTAATTTGTGCATCAGGCCAACCCTTCAAATAAAAATGCTTCATGACAGAACTAAACTGTTTTTGCCAGTTTCAATCGCAGGTGACACACTGACCAATTCAAAAGGCTGTCGGTAATGAACTGCACACTGTACATTGTTGAAATTCTTTATACAATCCTTGGAATAACCCTGAAATAATCAGAATTACCAATCACAAAGGTGCAACAAAAATGTTCCATTCTTTCATGGAAATTTATCAGATTTATCAAACTACCATATTATATCTCATGAAATGAGGGTTAGTTGAAAACTGTATGTCCCAGAGGGTCCAAAGTGAATTCCTTCTAGTATTAACTGCTTACTCTGATGATAAAGGTCAATTTTGTGAATACTTTTTTTAACCTTGGAATTGACACGGTTAAGAAAATGAAAGAAAACGATAAACTAAAATACAGCAGCACAGAAAGAATTGTTAATATAATGTTTGACCTAAATCAACACTGCAGCATAAATAAATAACTGAAAAACAAAAAATATGAACAAATATACTGGTGGACAACATGTACATTATCTGATAAAAGGTATCCATGAGATGGGGATCTGCCAGTATAAAAGAAGGCAGGAAGTATTGTGTTGTTAGTAAAGAAGCAGTAACAATAGAATGGGTCAGTCGGGAGAGCTCAGTGACTTCAAATGTGGCCTACTCACTGGATTTCACCCATCAGGGACACTTCAACCCTTCTCAAACTACACAAGTTGACTATCAGTGTTAAGTGAATATGTGAAGAAACAAACACAGCTAAACCAAGACTAGACAGATCTCATGTACTGACGAATAGGGATCGTCAATCTATGCAGATAGGGAGGGGTTGAAAAATCACATGAAATCAGCAGAAGGAAGCATTCCTGAGTTACAGAGTGATACCAGCAGTCAAGCTAGCACAATGACCGTGCACATAGGGAGTTACAAAGAATAGGGTATAAAAGCCAAGCAGCTTCTCATAAGCTACATATTCCTTCAGTCAATGCTAAGTGATGCTTGAGATCGTGTAACGAGTGACACCACTGGACTGTGGATGGCTACAATGAGTGATGAATCTCGCTATATCCTTTGGCAATCTAATGAAAGTGTTTGGGTTTGGCGAATGCCTTGAGAACATTACCTGTCATGTGTAGTGCCAACAGTGAAGTAAGGAGGAGCTGGTGTTCCGGTAAAGTGTTTTTCATGGTTAGAGTGTGGTCTCTTTACTGTTCTTAAGAAAGTCTACATGTTGTATGAAATGAACAATTTTACACCATTATGTAGAGTGTACAGTAAAGCAACAGTTTGGTGACTGTGATTGTATCAGCACGACAATGCAGCTTGCCATAAAGCTGCATCTGTGAAGGAAAAGTTTGTGGACAATAACATTCCTGAAATGGACTGGCCTGGCAAGTGTCCAGATCTGAACCCAGTGTAACAACTTACGGGTGAGTTAGACAGTCGACATCATTCCAGACCCTAGCATCCAATGCTTCCTTCTCTTGTTTTGGCTCTTGAGGAAAATGGGCTGCTATTCCTTCACAGACATTTGGATACTTCACTGAAAGTGTCCCCAGCAGACTTCAAGCTGTCTTAAAGGCAAAGGGTGGACGCACTCCATATTAAATACATATCTGGATACTTTTGATCAATGTGTACAGAGTATATCAGAACTCCACCAACAAACTTTCAGAGGCTGTTCAGGGGTACCTTCTGAGTATTTTAGTATAACGGACCCAAGGACTCAGGTAGCTCATCACAGAGTAATCATGTAATTATGATTTATTTTCAGAATGAGATTTTCACTCTGCAGCGAAGTGTGCGATGATATGAAACTTCCTGGCAGATTAAAACTGTGTGCCCGACCGAGGCTCGAGCTCGGGACCTTTGCCTTTCGCGGGCAAGTGCTCTACCAACTGAGCTACCGAAGCACGACTCACGCCCGGTACTCACAGCTTTACTTCTGCCAGTACCTCGTCTCCAACCTTCCAAACTTTACAGAAGCTCTCCTGCGAAACTTGCAGAACTAGCACTCCTGAAAGAAAGGATATTGCCGAGACATGGCTTAGCCACAGCCTGGGGGATGTTTCCAGAATGAGATTTTCACTCTGCAGCGGAATGTGCGCTGCCCGCGACAGGCAAATGTCCCGAGTTCGAGTCTCTGTCGGGCACACAGTTTTAATCTGCCAGGAAGTTTCATGATTTATTTTATTTGTTACCACAGTTACCTCTGTTTTTGAGAAAACATCTCCACAGTATTTAACAGACCTGCAATACGTAAGCACCAATACATACAATACAAGACAGTGCAACGCTACAACCCTCAGATGATGCAAAAGAACAGTGATGTTGCCATCAGTGTGTGTATAGCTCAGAGTAGTGTTGTCATGCCACTGTACCATTGCAGTAACTGACCCCATACATGAGTTGCATATCTGTCTACTCTTCACACTACCCACAATACTGCTTTGTATCACTGTTTACACACAACTAACGCTGCCAGAAAAGAAAACCCTAAACAGAACCAAGCAGTAATGAAGGAAAACTTGAGAGTAAAAAGAGCATTACTGTCGTCAACAGCAGGTATCGTAAGAAAATGGAAACAAGAGACACAATGCATATCATGGACATTTGCACTGCTTCAGTGCAATACAATTACAAAGCTAATTGGGGCACGAAATGCAATACCTCTATAAAAAGTCAATAGGCTGTGAGTTCATTCTACAAAAATATTCAGAAGGTACCCCTGAATAACCTATAAAAGTTTACTGGTGGCGTTCTGTTCCACCCATACAGGTAAAGAAGGCAACACACAGTAGCTATAATACAGGAAATTATTCAGTACATCCAATGTAATAACAACAATGTTTAATTTTCAGTAGTTTTCTATTGAAGATTTATTCATGTGTGATGGGAAAATCATTGTCTAGGTGTCGATTTCACTATTTTGGTATTCCTATATTTGATATGTATAATATCATTTATTTAAAGTTATTGTCATTATTTAGTCTTGAGCACAGTATAATGGGCAGCAAGTGAAAATGTTCTCATCATTTGCAATACCTCTGACATTTCCCCCAGGAGACGCTGACTTCCCTAAGTTTTCTACAAACACTTGATGGTAAGTGACTCATAGCCGACATATGACTCTGCCCTTTTCCCGGTAAGTGTTTTAAGAAAACAGCTTTACAGTGATTGATTAGATTCCTGTAGGATGCATAAAGCCCCCTTGAAACCAGCATTCTGTTGCTGTTATAGAGAGGTTTAAATTAGGTGTAACTAAATATTTTTAATACAGTCAAAATTATGAAATGGCATAGCTTCTCCAGACTATGTTGTAGGAAGATATTCTCATGTTTCATAACTCTGGCTACGACGTTCCAGGTTTGACAGATGCGTACCACTGCCGAATTTATTTATTTATTTATTTTTTGGAAATTTGTGGTAAGGTCTTACGAGACTAAACTGCTGAGGTGATCACTCCCTAAGCTTACGCACTACTTAATCTGCCTTTCCAAATAAAACTTTTAGACCCATTTTGCTGCTAAATTTTCTAGTTTTTTTAATATATTTTTTTAAATTTTGTATCAATATTCTTCCCTATTACTTGTCAATAGTAGAAGCAATTGAAGCAGGAAGGTGAGTTTTATGCTTCTATCAACATTGATGCTTGGTTGCCATTTCTTGTTTTCGTTCTCCCCTGACTTTTTCCAACGTGCAATCAAACAGTATTAGTGAAAGTTTGTCCCCTTGTCAAAGTTAAGTTTAAACTGTAAATGGCCAAACAATTCATTGCCAGATTCAACTCCTGAGTTAATATTCTTGAGTGTAATTCCACTGAGATCAAAGTTTTTGGTGTGCACCAACTTCCTTCACAGTAAGTACAGTCACATAGTTTTTTTGAAACCAACACTGCAATAACTAAGTTCTTGTTGTCAATTGTCTTAAGTAACATGATATATTTAAACCTGATGATTTGGACTGCCTGGCTGTCGAAATGCCCTTGATATACTCAAATTTTTTGGTCAAGTTGTTCCCAAGTTCTTGTGTGAATAATCATGGGTGTGGTCTACAGGATAGATTAAAAGGACATGATCTTGGTCATTTCAGTGTGTAGATGAAATGACTCCTTTGTTTACATGGCAGGTATTTTCTGCAAGCATTTCTTTTGATTTCCTAAGTACAGAATTGACGCTGTAAAAAACCTAGATCTGATAACTGAACTTTTTTCTCGTGGACTGACAGAGTTAGCACTAGCTCTTTGCCTTACAAAGTCCATGGTAAAGAGAAATAGAACAGTGACAGAATGTATTTTTGTTTTGTTCATGGATGATATTAAAGACAGATCCACCACCAGACTAAAAACTTGTGCAGCAATTGGAGTTGAGATACATATACATGATGATGCCATTAATGCTTGGGCAATATTGATTATATTCCTGATAGCTGTCAATGTTGTTCTGTAATTTTGAGAACTGACAGATGTGGCAGGAGAAAGTGCTAACACACAAAAGCATCTGGTTATATTCAAAGAGAAGAACATAAAGATGAAAAGGCTAAAAAATTGATATAGCAGACAGTGCTTTCTAGCAGTACAGCGGAACTAACAATTACTTGATGTGCTGAATTTGGAAACACAGCAGATACTGTGATCATACTAATCCTTCCTAAACTGAAGGTTAGCACTTTCCTCCACAGATCCCTTCGATTACCACTCTCTGCTATGTTTCAGAGGCTCTGCGGATATCTCATTTGAAATAGATGCTTTCTTATTTCCACCAACTATTGCACTCTTGACATCAGCACAATATAATGGGAACTACACTATACCAATTTGTTCTCTCAGTTATGTGGCCAGTATTCTTCATACCAAATAATAAAAAAAAAGATTCCTTTCACTATGAATTTCACAGGGATTTAATTATGAGTTCCCAGGAGTCTTGATCAGTGATTACAAAAACATGGCTATTACAAATATATGAGGGATTATCTTCATGAACAAGCAAGAGAGAGAGAGAGAGAGAGAGAGAGAGAGAGAGAGAGAGAGAGAGAGAGAGAGAGAGAGAATCTCTGTCTCAGTTCACATGAGCCAGCTGTTCTCTCTCCTGGCATTACTTAGTCATGATTCACACAGGGATACTGATTTCCCATTGTGACACTCTTTTGAAAAATTGGCATATAGAAAATGCTATTTCTGTTGATTGATTGGGTTAGATTTGTTGTGTTTCTTTTATGTCACATTTAATAAACATCATAAAAGCAAAATAATTGTCACTATGTGTGAACTACATCAAAATCAATGTCACATGTCCAACGTGCATCCTGAGCGGCATGTAAAAAAAAAAAACAATGGGAATACAGTATTTTTTGATGAATTTAACATACTACTAAAAATACTGAGAACTTGTTGGAATATCATGCATTACCTTTCAGTTTCTTCAGTGTTCTAAGAAACAAAGTATTTCAAAGGTAAGGGCCATAATATATTTACATTATGTTTGAATAATGTAAATGCAACAGTAGAGAGATCCTGATAAAGAATATTAAGATTGTGTGATCAAGGTGTAAATCAGTATAGTATTAAGATCTATAACCCAGTTTAAAATCACTGCAATTTAGTTCTACCAATACTGAGCTTCTGGTTTATACATTTATCAGAACCAATAAATATTACTTGCAATAAATCCATGTATGTTTAAGCATGATTACACTTACTATCTTGTAAATTTGGTACGAGTTTGTACACAATGTCTTGCATCGTTCGATCAAAGCTGATATACTGCAGTGGATGAGACTGGTGAATTACTATATTGCATGTTGGACATGTGTTATTTTCTTCTAGATGCTTCACCAAACAACTTTTGCAGACTGAAACATTAAAAAATTCACAATCAGAAAATACAAATATGTTTCACATACATCAAACGTGCTACAATGATACACAGAGCTTTGTTTCATTAACTTGCTAATCATACATGGCTGCTACACTAATGGGTCAAAATCCTAAGACTGATAGTATTTATTTACTTACCTATAAGATTCTGTGGCACCTTGTAAACCAAACTACTAGGCCATGGACACAGTACACAGAATAATATTAGAAAATTTATAAACTAAATAACTAAAGCAAGAAAACACAAAAACCAGAAGAAATTCCAAAGGTTTGGAAGCATGCATTATTTCATTCTTTACACAATTAAGGAGAAAAGTGAATGCCAAGAACTACAGAGGAATATCACTATTACCTGTTTCATATAAGATCCTTTTTACAGCAGTACTTAATATGCTAGAGAAGCAGGTAGACAACAAGATTGAGAAGTATTAGGGTGTACTTTGGAAGGAGAGGTCGTGTTTGGAGCAGATCCCTAGTCTTAAGCCCCTAATCCAAGACAGAACAGCAAGATGGAGGCCCTAAATCACTGTTTGTTGACTTCAAAAAAGCATGTGACTATTGATAGAGCATTTCTATTTCAAATTTCGGAAACGTTTGGTGTGGATGACAAAACAAGAAACATAATTTGGCAAATACTAGTGCACACAAAATGTAAAATTAAATTGTAGAAGGAGGTATCTGAATCTTTCAATGTACGAAGAAACTTTAGATAAGGAAATGTTCTATCCCCCATTTTGTTAACAGTGCTCTTGAAAAGGTGATCCAAGAAGGGATAACGGACTAAGTGCAACTGGGCTGGGAAGACAAGAATCTTAAAGAGTTTGGTGTTTAGTTTTGCCAACAAACTCGCAATACCGTTAACAAATGTAGTAACTGCAACAAGAAAAAAATCAACATTTTAAAAGAATTGAAGGAAAACCGGGCCTTCAAATATGTTATGAAAAATATATGACAAATATAAAACAGGTAACAGAAAAATTAGGGGAATCAACAAATTAAATATCTTATTGAGGTGGCACAGAAGAACAGCTGTCGTGTGGAAGCTAACAAGCTTAGAGCAAGGAAGATGGAAACGACTTTTCAGTTGAATAAAGATACAAACAAAAAGATATTGTCTCCCATAGCACACATTTCCAGCACTATGTTACAAAAATAAAGCCAAATGTTTATATGCAGCCGAATGCCTAGATTTGAATAATATATTAGAAATAAAAAACTTGGAAAAAAAGATAGATAAAGGTGAAGAAAAATACTGAGAAAGAGAGAGAGAGAGAGAGAGAGAGAGCACAAAGTGTGTGGTGTCACCGTCAGACACCACACTTGCTAGGTGGTAGCCTTTAAATCGGCCGCGGTCCATTAGTACATGTCAGACCCGCGTGTCGCCACTGTCAGTGATAGCAGACCGAGCACCACCACATGGCAGGTCTCGAGAGACTTACTAGCACTCGCCCCAGTTGTACAGTCGACTTTGCTAGCGACGCCACACTGACAAATACGCTCTCATTTGCCGAGACGATAGTTAGCATAGCCTTCAGCTAAGTCAATTGCTACGACCTAGCAAGGCGCCATCACCAAGTTATATTGAGATGATAATACTGTATCAACAAGCAATGTTCACCAATTGTGGATTAAAGTTAAGTATTCCAGAAGCTACGTACTTTTCTTTATAGCATTCATTACGCATCCTGTTTCAGACCTCACGCCAGCCTGCGTGAGTTTAAGCGCGTGCCTTTCGGCTTCCTCTCATTGTGTCTAGGCTGTCTTGCCTAGACACAACAAAGTGATCAGAAGTTTGGAAAAAATAGCACTGTGACTGAATGGAAAATTACTGGAAAACCCAAAAGTTAAATAAAAAATAGTTATTTATGTGGTCCACAAAGACCCAAAAAAAGTGAAGAAAACATGAAAAAATTATGAGAGTGTATATTTATAAAGATAAAAAACAAATTACAGAGAAAAGTTCTTAAGTACTATGACAGACTTATTTACAGGAAAGGACTAGTGTGCCACAATGAAACCTTTCAACTTATTGTTAAATACATGGGTTTTATCACTCAATTTTTTTTCAGTTCTGCCTGAAGTTGACTGAAAATGAAACCTGCTGAATAGTGCAGAAATTTCTGTTTAATCAGTCAAACTTCTGCAGCAAGACCCTTGTAACTCCACAATGAGATGAGGTGAAGATATCTACTCCTTATAAATGCTTTTGTTCTCACATAAAGAATAATAACTATGTCCTGAACCTCAGGAAACTTTTGTTTCAAACTAGAGCACAGATATTTGGCAACAATTTTTTGTTTGTTTTCACACTCCATTTTCATATTTAAAAAAAAAAAAAAAAAAAAAAAAAAAAAAAAAAAAAAAAAAAAAAAAAAAAAAAAAAAAAACAGCAAATTCTGTTTCAAAGGTATGAAGAATATAACTGTGGCATTTTCTACAAATAACTTCAAGGAAGCACATGGGACTGGGACCTACATTAACATAAGTATTCTGCAAATCACTTAACAGTACTTGGAGCAATGTACTTTTCAACATTAATTGCCCTTCCCTTTTCTTGTTCCACTTGCAAATCAAGCAAATGAAAAAGACTAAGTGTGTGCCTCTGTAAATGTCTCAATCTCTTATCTTGATATTATAGTCTACCCACACCATATGATATGAGTAAATTTTTGTATTAAATTCACTCGTAGGTTCAGTGTCGCAGAACAGTTATGTCACAAGTATACTGAGGCATTGAACACAATATTTATGCCAGAGTAATTTAAGGAGAAGTAAAAGTATGTAGGCTGGCCTGGTACATGGGTCAGAACAGACAAGGAGTCTCACAGGGCTCATTTATAGTGACAGAAACCCCACCCAAGTTTGACCCCCACCAATTCAATTAAGTGCAAAGACAGTTACAGAGTACAGAATACCTTCTAGCCATGACATTCTTAATAGTAAAAGTCAGAAGGTTCTCCCCCCTTGACCTTCAGTTTACATAATATTTATCACTGCTGCGGATTCAGCATGTTGTTTGTTCTTTTGAACATGTCCGAAAGAACAGACACCATGCATTCATAAAGTTTAAAAGTTTTATCTGAGAGCATAAGACACTTTTACACAGAACATTAGAGGCAAAGAATCTGAAACACCATGTTCAGCATGGAGAGCCAGAAGGAAAGGTCATTCCAACAGGATGTGAGCTACTGTCAGTAACACAACCACAATGGAGGGATGGCTCATAACATAAAACAAAACTAGATTTAAGTGTATGACTGATACAGAGGCAACATAGGTAGGTGGATTCTTTCTGGGAGGAATCGGAGGAGGAGTACCATGCACCAATTGTACTGCATCTTAAACGTCTGGAGAGGTCTTATTTGCAACCAGAAACCGTACCTTGGATCGTCAAATGAAACGTTGGGCAATTAATGATTTCAATCTCCAAATCATCACTGAGCTCATTCCCTGGGATACCCACATTACTTGCAACAGAGAGAAAGACAACTGAGCAGACACTACCACAGGTCAGAGAGAAAGTTGTGAATAATAGCAAGTATCACAGAGTGACACATGTAACACATTAACAGCCTGGAAACTGCTCAATGAGTCATCACAAATTAATACACAGTCGAGGGTCTGTTTAATAAAACATAGGGCTTCATTAATGGCTCAGGGGAGCATATGCTATGGAGGTCTGGAGGGAATCCTGGCAAAGGGCCTTGAGGCGTGTTCTAAACTGCATGGAGGGCAGGCCATTCCAACAAAAACACTTGCTATTGGCTGAAGCTCCCTGATGTCACAGCAATGACATGTAACATTGTGATTTTACAGAAAATGCTTCACATTAGAGATTCTGTAGTGTATTACTTACGTATTTTATTTTTGGTTACATCCAATACAAAGTTGGAAAAATCATAACAAGTAACATGACAGATAATTACACCTTAGGACTAAATAAACGATCATGAAGAAGAAAAATAAAGCACTCATTTGATGAATAAGCAGATGGTAATGTAGCTTCTTCCAGATATCTATCGTTGTTCATGAGGTGAAGATTCAGTCACTAGCTACTTACTTGTTGTGGCACATTAGCTTCTTCATTCAGATATCCAGTCCTTATAAATGTTTTTGCTCTTACGTAAATAGCAATCAGTATGCCCTGAACCTCAGGAAACTTTTGTTTCAAAGTAGAGTACAGATATTTGACAACAATCTTTTGTTTGTTTGCACACTCCATTTCGATAAAAAGCAGCAAATTCTGTTTCAAAGTAGAACACTTCGTTTTTCTATACTAGCATTGGACAGTGAAGACCTTCATGACATACAACTGATTTTCAGTCTGCATAGGCTCTCTTGCTTCACTTTTTGCTGCTGGAAATACCCACTCATTTATCAGTGTTTTGGTATTTAAATGCAATACAGCCTGCAATGTACACTACTGGCCATTAAAATTGCTACACCAAGAAGAAATGCAGATGATAAACGGGTATTCATTGGACAAATATATTATACTAGAACTAACATGTGATTACATTTTCACGCAATTTGAGTGCATAGATCCTGAGAAATCAGTACCCAGAACAACCACCTCTGGCCATAATAACGGCCTTGATATGCTTGGGAATTGAGTCAAACAGAGCTTGGATGGCGTGTACAGGTATAGCTGCCCATGCAGCTTCAACACGATACCACAGTTCATCAAGAGTAGTGACTGGTGTATTGTGGCGAGCCAGTTGCTTGGCCACCATTGACCAGATGTTTTCTATTGGTGAGAGATCTGGAGCATGTGCTGGCCAGGGTAGCAGTCAAACATTTCCTGTATCCAGAAAGGCCCGTACAGGACCTGCAACATGCGGTCGTGCATTATCCTTCTGAAATGTAGGGTTTCGCAGGGATCGAATGAAGGGTAGAGCCACGGGTCGGAACATATCTGAAATGTAACGTCCACTGTTCAAAAGTGCTGTCAATGAGAATAAGAGATGACCGAGACATGTAACCAATGGCACCCCATACCATCTCGCCGGGTGATATGCCAGTATGGCGATGACGAATACATGCTTCAAATGTGCGTTCACCGCGATGTCGCCAAACATGAATTTGACCACCATGATGCTGTAAACAGAACCCGGGTTCATCCAAAAAAATGACATTTTGCCATTCGTGCACCCAGGTTCTTCATTGAGTACACCATAGCAGGCGCTCCTGTGTGTGATGCAGCGCCAAAGTTAACTGCAGCCATGGTCTCCGCGCTGATAGTCCACGCTGCTGCAAACGTCGTTGAACTGTTCGTGCAGATGGTTGTTGGCTTGCAAACATCCCCATCTGTTGACTCAGGGATTAAAACGTGGCTGCACGACCTTTTACAGCCATGTGGATAAGATGCCTGTCATCTCTACTGCTAGTGATACGAGGCCGTTGGGATCCAGCATGGCGTTCCGTATTAACCTCCTGAACCCACCAATTCTATATTCTGCTAACAGTCATTGGATCTCGACCAATGCGAGCAGCTATGTCGCGATACGATAAACCGCAATCGCAATAGGCTACAATCCGACCTTTATCAAAGTCGGAAACGTGATGGTACGCATGTCTCCTCCTTACACAAGGCATCACAACAACGTTTCACCAGGCAACGCCGGTCAACTGCTGTTTGTGTATGAGAAATCTGTTGGTAACTTTCCTCATGTCAGCACACTGTAGGTGTCACCACCGGCGCCAACCTTGTGTGAATGCTCTGAAAAGCTAATCATTTGCATATCACAGCATCTTCTTCCTGTCAGTTAAATTTCGCATCTGTAGCACATCATCTTCATGGTATAGCAATTTTAATGACCAGTAGTGTATTTCACCACATCTGCAAGAACATCCAAGATTACGAAGTCTTCACACACTGGTACCACACCTGTTCGTAAATTTTCTTTGACTTTCACAGCTCCTGGCATTTCCCATACTTGAAATAATTTTAATATGTCATGAACCTGAAATGAGGGTGGGGTATGTAAATGTGTACTGCCCTCTGCCAATACACTCGCTTTCTTTTCTGCTCCCCCCTCCCCGAACTCCCTGTCCCAAAGCCTCCAGATGCTGCACCTGGCAGTCTTGCCACACCTCCATCGAGTCCTTGCACGCTCCACCAGGCAGCAGTCTTCTCTCCTCCCAACTTCACCCTAATATGCCTCTCCTTTCCCTACCCTCTCCAGATTGCTGCTTTTGTTCAATGTGACTGTTGCAGTCCATTCCTAGCTGCCAGAGATAGTAGTCATGTGTGCGTGAGGTGTCCTTGCTTGTGTTATGGATGTGTTTGTGTTTCCCTTTCTAAAGACGGCTTTGGTTGAAAGCTAAATGTATTGTTTTGTCGTGCCTGCTCGCAACTTGTGTCATCTTTACAGTGAGTAGCAATCTACCCTTTTACTTATATTGTCATTATTACAACACAAACATTCTGAATGAAAAAGCATTCCTTCTTACTGTGTTTAATTGAGTAGCGAACCATAGCGTGACGTTGCTTAAAAGTGAGGGTGGTGGTCTGAAAAGGATGTCACGTGAGACATCGCAGGGTCCTTTGACAATCTTGAACATCTGTTGTAATGTCTTTGGTCTAGCAGGGTACCAGCTGACGAAACAGGGGGTGGGGGATGTCTAGACGGGGAAAGGAGTTCCAGAGTGGTGTGGGTGATCATACAGGAGATGCTTCCATAACCTTATTGAAGCAACAATAAGAGGGACTAAGGTAATAGCAGGGATGTACAACTGCCAGGTGGCTCATTGGAAGAGCCCAACATGGTAAATGGTCGGTCTGGCAGTGGCAAGGGTGTGACAGGATCACTGCAAAGTAGCCACTGTTGTAAAGATCATCATGGAGTGACCATTGTAGTGAAGCTACAAGATTGAGAGAAGAGACTTGAAGATTGATAGCCAAAAAGGTGCCATGGGTGGCACTGAAGTGAATACTAGTACCGTCATTGAGGAGAGACAGTTCAAGATCGGAAAGAAGCCGGTCTATCGGAAGGCCCCTACTGGACAAAGTGGTATTAAGGTGGACATCTCAAGATCAGCAAGTGCTCTGGTGGGAGGTACATAAATGTTACAAATGTTCATTTGTAATTGCACTGCTATTGGTTACAACATGTTATGGAACATAATTCTCTCATTGAAGATACCTGTGTGAACCAACAAACAGACCGCTCCAGATACTCGCATGGGGCCAGTATGGTTCTGACAATGTACAGTAACCACAAAGCATTGAGAAATGTTCATAAGTGAATTGAGCTTCTTGGAGAACACCACATATCGCAGAACAAAAGTAAATTAGCTGTTTTAGTTCCATCAGGTGACTGTAATATCCACTGCAGTAACATAGGACCATCATATTAACGAAGTCCTGGTTAGGTCTGAAGAAGCCGAAAGGACAGGTCATGCCCCAGGATCACTGTCACCTGAGGGGGTGGAACACCATATATGAACATTGGTTCAGAATCCAACAGTGTGGGGGGACCTGGCACCTCCAGGACCACCAGAATAGTTTTCTCAAGAGATTTCTCCTTCTCCTTCTCCTTCTTCTTCTCCTCCTCCTCTTTTGTAATGTATGAAAGTCGAGATTCTTGTGAGGACTTATCCCCTGTGTTTTTAGGAGAGGG
This sequence comes from Schistocerca serialis cubense, assembly GCF_023864345.2. Taxonomy (NCBI): domain Eukaryota; kingdom Metazoa; phylum Arthropoda; class Insecta; order Orthoptera; family Acrididae; genus Schistocerca; species Schistocerca serialis. The sequence goes on along the minus strand of NC_064642.1, from coordinate 559,318,646 downwards.
CAGCCATGGCTCCTTCAGCCACTGGCTGGTGTCTGGCTTCTGATCTGTGAATATCTGGGGAGAGGGGTCCCAAGAGGGAACATTGACTCTGGTATATGTTGGAGGATGAAGATGCTTCTTTGGCAGGGTTGTAAAGATGGTTCTGCAGGAACCACAAAAGGGGTGAAAAAGTTGGGGTAAGCAGGGTGATATCTGGTTGCAGGCATTCTTATTTTTTCCTTGCCTCAGTATATCACAGGCAGTAAGTCAATTTAAAATCTCGTATTTTCCTAAAAAAAAAAAATAAATAAATAAATAAATAAAAAAATAATAATAAAAAATATTGGGCAATCAAGTGAATGTGGAAGATAGTGTTCCATACAATTTACACACAAAGGTGGTCATTCAACTTTTGCGGGACAAAGACTGTTCATGTCCGGAGCATTCTTTAATCTACACTTATCCCTTAGGTAGTTATAAAGAACTGTCACTTCAAGTCACAAACCTAGAACCAGAAGCCATGGCAGCCAGACCATTTGTAGATTTGCCTTGCTTCCAAACACTTGAGGTGATTAATACAAGTATGAAGAGGACGGAGAAGGAGAATCAGATTTCTGAGTATGTAGTTTTAATTGTTTCTGGGTGGACATTTCCTTCAGAAGTTACGATGAAAGTGCCTGTACGTATTTGGTTATATTTTAAACCTTTTGGTCTGCATTGGACAAAATGTATGCTTGCTGTTCTAGATTAGCTCGCAGATCCTCGTCTGTCTGGAATACAAGATCTCTGTGAAAGACAAATTCTTGCACCATATTCTAAAGTTTTATGTTTAGTAATAGTAACTGGTATGTCACCCAGCATTCCACATATCTGAAATTCTTAAGACTGCACAGTGAAGGAAGCTTTGATCAAAAATGATCCATTTTCTAATTTTCTCAATGAGTCCACTCCTCCAAGTTTATTTTCTATCTGTTCTGCAAAAAAGTTTTGCAGCTGTAAAAAGTATCTCCATCTCCAGAATGAGATTTTCACTCTGCAGCGGAGTGTGCGCTGATATGAAACTTCCTGGCAAGTTAAAACTGTGTGCCCGACCGAGACTCGAACTCGGGACCTTTGCCTTTCGTGGGCAAGTGCTCTACCATCTGAGCTACCGAAGCACGACTCACGCCCGGTACTCACAGCTTTACTTCTGGCAGTACCTCATCTCCTACCTTCCAAACTTTACAGAAGCTCTTCTGCGAACCTTGCAGAACTAGCCATGTCTCCGCAATATCCTTTCTTTCAGGAGTGCTAGTTCTGCAAGGTTCGCAGGAGAGCTTCTGTAAAGTTTGGAAGGTAGGAGACGAGGTACTGGCAGAAGTAAAGCTGTGAGTACCGGGCGTGAGTCGTGCTTCGGTAGCTCAGATGGTAGAGCACTTGCCCGCGAAAGGCAAAGGTCCCGAGTTCGAGTCTCGGTCTTGCACACAGTTTTAATCTGCCAGGAAGTTTCAGTATCTCCATCTGTTCTAGGCTTGGATCGCATTCTCTGTGGTAGCCATGGTACGGAAAGCAGTTGGACTGCAACTATCGACATTGAAATGTTGAGACAGCCAGATCAGTATGATGCATTTCCTGAGTGAAATGTCCACCCTGATGTCACCTACTCTAATCAAGAGGCTCTCTCCACCTGTTGCGCCCACCTGAGCAAAGGTCACCTGGTATGATGGCTGTTGCTGGGATCTTGAAGCCCCAAGAAAATAGGCTTCTACTCCTTAGTATGCATGGGGAGCTATCAGCTCAGGCAACTGGAGAGTGAACTGTTTGTTGTCAGGGGGCTCTTCCAGAAGGGTACATGACAACCCCACCACATCGGACTGGCTATCACATTTGGCTTTCTAGCCCATATATCAGTATACGTAGTTATATCAAGGTGATGTGACTTACCAAACGAAAGCGCTGGCACGTCGATAGACACACAAACAAACACAAACATACACACAAAATTCAAGCTTTCGCAACAAACTGTTGCCTCATCAGGAAAGAGGGAAGGAGAGGGAGGGACGAAAGGATGTGGGTTTTAAGGGAGAGGGTAAGGAGTCATTCCAATCCCGGGAGCGGAAAGACTTACCTTAGGGGGACGGGTATACACTCGCACACACACACATATCCATCCACATATATATGTATGTGTGTGTGTGTGTGTGTGTGTGTGTGTGTGTGTGTGTGTGTGTGTGTGTGCGCGCACGCCGCGCGCGCGCGAGTGTATACCCGTCCTTTTTTGCCCCTAAGGTAAGTCTTTCCGCTCCCAGGATTGGAATGACTCCTTACCCTCTCCCTTAAAACCCACATCCTTTCGTCCTTCCCTCTCCTTCCCTCTTTCCTGATGAGGCAACAGTTTGTTGCGAAAGCTTGAATTTTGTGTGTATGTTTGTGTTTGTTTGTGTGTCTATCGACGTGCCAGCGCTTTCGTTTGGTAAGTCACATAATCTTTGTTTTTAGATATATTTTTCCCATGTGGAATGCTTCCCTCTATTAATTCACAGTATACATAGTTACTGTGGTAAGTTTGGGTTCTTTAAAATGTTGTTCCCTATTAGGTTCACACTACTGAAAAAGGTTTGAAAATGGAAGTAAAAACCAAAAGGGAACTGAAAATCACTTTACATGAATTTTTTGGTTGAAGTAAATAGATAAAAATGCACATGAAAGAAAAATCAACATAGAGAAATAGCCAAGCCAACATCAAAGACTACCACCATGGGAAAGAAAGTAAGAGAAGTAAGAATAGTTGGACATGGGAATTGCTGTGCAAGAAATAAGGTACGTTCTTTAATTCCTTGCGAACCCATGCTCATCGAGCATGTGCTCACGATAAAGTCATGAGGCCTCTGAGGAGTTTCAGTAGTTGAGAATCTTGTAAGGGCTTATCTGCTGAATGAATGAAGGAATGAAGAAGAGTGGGCAGCCTTAGCACCCACTGTCTGTAGCTCCTTCCAGCCACTGGCTTGCGTTAGGTCTTAAATTGTGTATTTCTGGGGAGAGGGTTCCTGAGAGGAAGCACCATCATCCATACATGTTGACAGAGTGTGTTGCTTCTCCAGCTGGGTTTGGGCAGTGCTTCCACAAGAGGGAAGGGCCATCACCCCCACGATCAAGTTTACTTGCACGGCGACTGGATACCAATGTCAAAGGAATATAAACTAGTTATTGGTGATGACCTGATCACAGTAGTGGCAAATGTCAATATCATGGAGACTGAATGTAAACTAACATATTTTTTCCAAGCTTCAAAATGTTACAGGATCTGTTATCTCCAGTTCCTGGGTTTTACAAGAGAGTAATGCATTTGATTGAGTAGGGTTTACCATCTTTACTTATCTTCATCTACATCCTCTTCCATTTCCATAATATTGTTCTCAAGTACATCGCCCTTGTATAGACCACCTATATACTCCTTCCACCTATCTGCTTTCCCTTCTTTGCTTAGAACCGGGTTTCCACCTGAGCTCTTGATATTCATACAAGTGGTTCGCTTTTCTCCAAAGGTCTCTTTAATTTTCCTGTAGGCAGTATCTATCTTACCACTACTGAGACAAGCCTCTACATCCTTACATTTGTCCTCTAGCCATCCCTGCTCAGCCATTTTGCACTTCCTGCTGATCTCATTTTTGAGATGTTTGTATTCCTTTTTGCCTGTTTCATTTGCTGCATTTTTATATTTTCTCCTTTCATCAATTAAATTCAATATTTCTTCTGTTACCCAAGGATTTCTACTAGCCCTCGTCTTTTTACCTACTTGATCCTCTGCTGCCTTCACTACTTCATCCCTCAGAGCTACCCATTCTTCTTCTACTGTATTTCATTCCCCCATTCCTGTCAATTGTTCCCTTATGCTCTCCCTGAAACTCTGTACAACCTCTGGTTTAGTCAGTTTGTCCAGGTCCCATCTCCTTAAATTCCCACCTTTTCGCAGTTTCTTCAGTTATCTGAAACCTGTCAGTATCTCCAGGCTTCTTCCATGTATACAACCTTCTTTCATGATTCTTAAACCAAGTGTTAGCTATGATTAAGTTATGCTCTGTGCAAAATTCTTCCTCTTTCATTTCTTATCCCCAATCCATATTCACCTACTACATTTCCTCTCTCCCTTTTCCTACTACTGAATTCCAATCACCCATGACTGTTAAATTTTCATCTCCTTTCATTATCTGAATAATTTCTTTTATCTCATCATACATTTCATAAATTTTTTCGTCATCTGCAGAGCTAGTTGGCATATAAACTTGTACTTGTACTACTATTGCACACGTCTAATAATTAATATTAACGCAGTCGTGAATTAGACCTTGCGAGCTTGTTATCCTGGCAACAAAGTACGAGTCGACAAATCTTCTTCCTCAAATAATTTCCTTCAGCAATGTAACTCTTCATCTCAGTTGGAGAGGGAGAGTTATGCTATGGCTGTAACAGGACTTTATTTTTATGATGTATATGCTGTAATATTTTTGTTCCTTTCTGTTACATGCAAGCACTCAACTCTCTAAAATACCAGAAAGTCTGAATAGAAAAGAATTCAATATCAAAGAGTTACAAATTTACTAGCATAACAATTGTTGCTACATACAGCAACAGGTAAAGAGATCAGAATCACTTAATGCTTTTAAAATCAGTAAATCCACTTCAGTAGTAATAAATTTCCTACGCATTAAGACCTCTTTTTTCCCTTAATTAGTCAGATCTTTTAGATTTTTTTGTATTTAAAGTTACAATCTGTAGAAATTCAGCATGATGGTGTACAACTGTAGTTAAGCACATGCCACAGGTTAGTGTGATCAGTATCTGTTACCCAAGATACTTTTTGCTACACACATTAACGAGCAGCAGACATAACCTCTGAAATATTTTCAGTTGTTTTATGTAAAAGTGATAAGGTTTTGGAAAGTTATTTTCCCTTATTACAGTTGCAACTTTCCAGCAATTGCAGAAAATGGCACAGACTAAATACTGTAAATGTGAATATTCAAACTGATAATAGCAAGTCTGCCAACTTGAACACAACTGCTGGCTCACCTGTGGTGAGTAGTATTACACTGCCAGCTGAAACAGATGCATGTACAGAATCCAATAGTATTACCTCTAATTCTAATGCTCAAGTTTTAATACCATGAATTTGAATCCAGTACTTTATCCCTGCATGTGAGGAATGGTCATAGAAATGAGGCATTGGTTATTAATGACAAGGACGGAAATATTTTGAAGAGTTGCTGAATTGTAGACAGTGCAGAGGATGAATAAATTAAAGTGACTCAATAGGACATTGAAGGAGCAATTAGGGAATTGGAGAACAATAAAGCACCAGGAGAAGATAGGATAATGACAGAGATGTTTAAGGCAGCAGGCAAAACACTCCAGACAGTGGTACACTACCTCATAAGTGAAGTAAGAGAAAAGAGGAGGTCGTAAGAGTGAAGTCAGCTACTAACAACCCACTGCACAAAAGAGCAGTAAAACAAATTTTAGTAATTACAAAGTTAGTTCTCAGCTAAGCCTACCATACAAAATACTATCACCAATAGTTCTTGAAAAGCTCATGCCATTTGCTGAAGATGCGTACCAGGAAGGTTTTCAGACAGGAAGACCAATCATGGATCAAATTTTCACCAAGAGACAAATCTGGGAGAAGTGCTAGGAATTTGATCATCGATTCCTGGTAACATTTCTAGATTTCTCAAAGGCTTGTTATAGTATACACAGGCTAATTATGTGTAACATCCTGAGGGTCCTGGTATACCAAGGATGTTAGTTAATTTGGTGAAGCGAACACAAAAACCAAGGTGAAATAGCAGAGGGAGCTATCCAAGGAATCCAGCATCACAACAGCTGTGAGACAAGGTAATGCCATTTCACCACTGCTTTCTAATTTTGTACAGGAGAAAGTGATTTGGGAAATGAAAAGAGAAGGCAAAGGGCTGAAGCTGAATGGCTGAATTGTAGAACACTGTTATTAGGATATGCAGATGACATTGCAGCCATAGCAGGCTCAGAGGAAGAGAAGACACAAAAATTGGACTAAGGATTAGTGCGGAGAAGAGTGAAATAACAGAAGTATCCAGAGAAGCCCTAAGTAATACCCCATTACAGGGAGGAATATGGAACATAGCCAAAGTCGAAAATTTTTAATACCTTGGCACTTGGTTCAACTGGCATAATAATCTAAAACAAAGAATTAATTTATGTATTGACAATGGATCTATAACTTATTTCAGTCTGAAGCAGATAGTGTCATCAAAAAATCTGTCAGTTACCAAACTTGAAGCCTATAGTGTACCAATAGCACCAGTGTCGTTATAGAAGACAGAAACCTTACAAAAAAAAAAAGGGAGAGATGAAGAGAACCTGTTTATCTTTGAATGTAAAATAATGAGAAAGATCTTTGGACCAATTCCCGAAGAGAACACATGGAGACATAAAAAGAACCAGGCACTTTATGACCCGATGAAACAACCAAACATTGTGCAGGAAATGAAAGCATGGCGAATAAGCCTGGCAGTACACATTGCCAGGAGGCTAGACACCAGACAGGCCAAAACCGTGTTTACGAGACCACCTATTCGAACCCATCCAATTCGAAGACCAAGAAAGCGATCAGAGGATGAACTACAGAATGGCATCCAGCAGCTGGGTTTCCGTGAGAACTGGATACAAAGTGCACAAGATCACCATCTGTAGAGGCACACTGTGATGTTGGTGCATGATCCTCAGGGTCTGTGATTGCTGATATTTATGTATGTTTATTCTACTGTATAAATTGTTTTTCCATTACTTTGACAACATGTAGATAATACTAGAGTCTTGTGGAAACTGAATAATGTCACCGTACATTGTGAAAGTGTGTGTATAACACTACCATTTTATTTTATTTATTTATTTTTAATGGTGCAACACCTCAACGACATAGGTGGCATAGCGATGCAAATAACGAACCTGCAAATACCATTTGTCTGAAACTTCCTGGCAGATTAAAACTGTGTGCTGGACCGAGACTCAACCTCGGGACCTGGCAGAAGTAAAGCTGTGAGGACGGGGTGTGAGTCGTGCTTGGGTAGCTCAGTTGGTAGAGCACTTGCCCGCGAAAGGCAAAGGTCCCGAGTTCGAGTCTCGGTCCTGCACACAGTTTTAATCTGCCAGGAAATTTCATATCAGCGCACACTCCACTGCAGAATGAACATCTCATTCTGGAACCATTTGTCTGCTTCAACCCATGACCTCATCAAAATGGCAGATATGAATTACCAATTGAAGCCCAATAAGCACCATAACATGAATTATAGATCTATATCCATACACTTATTCTGCAAGCCACCATAAGTGCACTGTGGTGGTACCTTATACCACTGCTAGTCATTCCCCTTCCTATTCACTATCCAAAGGAAGTGACGGAAATATGACCGTTTAAATGTTACTGTAAGAGCTGTTATTTTTCTTACCTTGTCTTTGCGGTCCTTATGCGAGATACACATTGTTGGTAGTAGAATCATTCCACAGTCTGTCACAAATACTGTGTCTACAAACTTTTTCAATAGTATTTCATGAAAAGAATGTCTTCTCCCCTGCCTCCAGAAAGTCCCACTTCAGTTCAAAGCGCATTTCTGTAATACTCATGTGTTGATCAAACCTACAGATAATAAATCTAGCAGTATGCCCCTGAACTGCTTTAATGTTTTCCTTTATCAATCCTGGTGGGGATCCCAAAAACTTGAGAATACTCAAGAATGGGTCAAACAAGCATTCTATACACACACTTTGGAAATACGGAAGCGTCCGATCCCGCCCGTCTGCTTTGACCCATGACGTCACAAATATGACGGAAACAAAAACAAACACACACACTTTCCACAAGAAGCCTAATGACACTAACAAGACAAGCGCGGGAAATGGGGTGTTTTGGGTGGGGGGCAAACTAAATATAAACAAATTTAGACGCGTTGCGTAGCTACAACGTGTAAGTGAAGACAGCCATGCATGAATACCCACCCACCTCCCCAGGGGTCGTAACCCCTGCAACCCATAAACGATAAAGATGCTTCAGTAGCTGATTAGTGTTTTTTGTCTTTAAAAAAAAAAAAAAAAAATCTCACGGGATAGAACGAACAGATCAGAAAAGTAAACAAAATAAGATAAAACAGAACTGGAGACAGCCACACTCAAACCAAACTCCGCGCCGTCATGACGTCACACACGACAACACCCTTACGTCACGGGTCAAAGCCGACGCGTGGGATCGGACGCTTCTGTTGACCCCACACTTTTATGGATGAGCTACATCTTTCTATAATTATACCAATTAGCCGAAGTCAGTGACTCACCCTCCTTCCAACCAACCTTACGTGTTTATTCCATTTCATACTGATTTGCATCATTACGTCTAAACATTTAATTGATGTGGTTATATCAAGAGCATACCTTAATATTGTGTTCGACTGTTACAGAATTGTTTCTCCTCCAGTAGAGTAGATTTTTATCATAATTACAGCAAGCTGCCATTCATCCCTCATGATATCCTTGTCTCTGATGAACACTTGCCATCCAGGAAAATGTATTGGGTTTTATTTTTTGAAAAGTTTTCGAGCCACTCACATATGCTCAGATCTGTACTCACAGTTGGCAGTATGATAATGTGTCAATACTTTCTGGAAATCTAGGAATATGGAATCTTCCTGTGCACTCGATCAATGGTTCACAGGATATTGCGCAAGAAAAGGACAAATGAGCTCGGCATAAGTGATGATTTTTCTCATGACATCACACCAAAAGGCTTTGACAACTCACAACCCAACAGTATCTTCCAACCTGATCTAGACCTTGAGCTACACTACACATCAGTCTGTCAACCCAACGTACATTCCATAAAATGATACAAAAACAAAATAAATAGTGTCAGTGTTCTGTTAAATCTCTAATTCAGCATGTGTAACATCACATACCACAACATCACTACAGTACAGGTCACAGCAAACATCTTGTGTCAGTAGTTCCAACCAATCTACAGCTGTTGATACTGGATGCATATTTGGCATGATTGATGATCAAAACACTGTCTAATCATTCAGGTATAAGTGGTTTTTCCTAAACTACTTAAGCCAAATGTCAAGACTGTTTCTTTAAAGACGACACTAACAATTTCCTTTGACAACTTTCTCTAAATCATTAGTGCCTATATAAAGTTAAGGTGTAACAAAAATATTTCTTTAACATGGATATTTAAAATTTTAGATATTAGAATCTTAAGAACTAACTTAAAGTAAGTGTCAGTATTTCATTAGCATATTGTACTCACAGGTATGTAAGCATTCCGTAACTGTTGTTGCATCTATCAAATAACCACGGCAGATCTTGCATGTAATGTGGCTGTTAAGAGTTTTTAACTTTATACGCCTCTCCATTGTCATGACTGCAAAAGAAAACCATATATAAATTACAAAATGGAATGTAAAAAGCAGGAGGCTACATCAATATCAAAATGACAGAAAAGCCATATTCCATAGTAGCATAACTACATATGATACTGTATGTATATAAAAATAAATTTAAAAAAAATTCAAATTTTTGATACCAATAGATGTTACTCACTATGAGAAAAAAAAGACAAAAAGAAAACAACTAAGAGGCAGTGAAATCAATACCATCAACAAACCCACAACATTTTATAAATTCGATGAATGTTTATGCCTATTTTTAGTAAACTCATAATGAAACTCACTGCTTGGAAAAAATTCAACTTTATAACCCAAATAACTGCGGTACTTGCCTGAAAGAACAGAGGTCGTTTTGGAACCATCTACTCAGTAGAAGGAAATCACAATTTTTTTAAAAAAAATTAATGTTCTACTTTTAATTTGATGTAACAATTTGACTATGAAGCATAATATGGCACAGTGCTCTCCTCACTAACAGACACGCACTTTGCTCAAATGGGTTTCAGAAATAACTTGTCCATGATGATGTTAGCTAAATTTTTCTTTTATCTAAAGCTGAAGAAAAGCATGTCATCTTTCTCTCCACAGGTACAGAACCCAACAGTCTGTCTTAATAACCTGTTTCTTCAATCTTGTCTATGTGGCAGACAGGATAGGCATCAATATTGGTGTAGCACTAAACGGGCTTCTGCACTTTAAAAATAAGTTTACAGAGGAAGAAACTTCTCATGTAAAAGTACGAAGGTGCTCAATAGCAATATATCTCTGTGTTCTTAAAACACATTTTTGAAATTCATCATCACTGACAGAGTAGCTACTCAGACCGTATAGCCTTTCCTTAAAAATAAAGAAGCAAAGAGCACAGAAAGAAGTCTCTGTAATTTCCTGCAAGGTGCTGAGTTGTATATAGCTACATACCTTGATGTGGATTCAGTATGCCCCCAAGATAATTTGCATTAAACTACCAATTTTCAGGGTCCGATTCCACCCTTCTGCTTTGACTCATGACATAAGGGTGTTGTGGTGTGTGACGTCATTACAGCGCGGAGTTTATGAGTTGGTTGTGTTCGTAGACGTCGGCTTGTTGTGTTTGATGGTGTCCTGTGTGTGTGTGTGTGTGTGTGTGTGTGTGTGTGTGTGTTTGGGATGGCTGTCCTACTTTGCAGCGCCTACATTTGTTGGTGGTTAAGTAATTGGTTTTTGGGGTCTATTTTTCTCGAGTTGTAATGTTTTGTGTATTTATTGTGTACTGAATGTGTTTTAATTTACATAGGAATGTTTGAATTTTTGAGGTATTGTAATCTTGGTTTAGTTTTTTCTAGTTGTAGGTGGTTTTTTTCGTATCAATAGTTATGGTTGCTGTTACACTGCTGATACAGCCAGAATTTAGAACACATATCAATATCATTTAACTCTGATTTCATTAGGTTCAATGACGAGTTTTTAACATTAATTCAATACAGGTAACCATATCTTTCAGCATATTCACCATCTACTTTTATAAAACTTTTTATATGCACCTTACGGATTGGAAAATGTAAGTTCACAAGAGAATTATCTAATGGAAAGCCACAAAAATATAACCCACCTTTATCACAACTTGGAAATTTAGCTCAACTACACTTAAGTATGTTCAACTACGACAATATTATTTCTTAATCTACAATTGCTCAAAATTAAATGGGCAAGTTACTTATACAACAAAGATGATTATAAAAAGGACTGAAAAGAAAGAGAAAGAATTATCAGAAGGGACCAATGGGTGAGATACCCTATCAGGAATCCTGTCACCATCTTTCTATCACAACACAGACAAGATAAAAATGTGTGTCAGACCGAGATCTTTGAACAAATGTTTGGCTTCCTCATGTAGAAGTATTTTCTGAGGGTTATTTCTGGGTTCAAGTCTTCATTTTACAAATATTTTTATTTCGATGGCCAGATTAGTGTATAAGAGAAATTTTTCTGGAATTACAACAGCAACACAGGTGAAAGGCATAGGAAACACTACCTACACTCATAATTTCTTGAACTATAGTATGAAACAACTTACCTTAAGTGTGTATGGGATTACACAGTGGTCATTCCAGTAGAGTGGTTATTTATGTACATAGAAAGAATCAACACTGAAATGGCACACATTTCAAACAGTTGACGGGACTGTATCCTTATTCACCCACTGCAGTGGCCTCCATTGGTCTATAGCATTGTTAAATGAAATGTACTGGTGATTCTTATACAGCATTTGCTGCAATAAAATCACATAATGGTCACAGCACTCAGAGAACAAGCTACACGATGAAAGCAATGTACTGTATTATTTTCATGTATATAGCACACTGGTTCACGCAACGAACGAAACTTTTATGAGATTCATGATGAGACTCCTTCTTCATAATCATTCGAAAATAATTGTCCAATCCGCTCTGAATTAACACAGAGAAGCATCAGAGTACACAATAGCCGCATATTTCCTCAACCATACCACCGTCATGGGAGGACAATTGTATAATCCTGGAAAAAACGTAAAGCGTTGCACTAATAGGTGTTGGTGGTGTCAACAGCGATTACGAATCAAAACGCCGCTTGCACCGCTAAATAATGTTCACTACAGTTCCTTTAAACCTCAGTTATACAACACAAACATCATAGTTTACAAAGTAATATCTTTGAACCCGTATTGTCACCATCAACATTTTTATAAGTATCATCTATGGAAACACCAATGTTCATATAGTATAGTACATTAATGGAGGGTAGACCTGGTTCATTACAAAATAATGATCTCTGGAAATGTAGGATATCGGTGACCAGAGATATTTGCCATTCGATTTCGAATTTGTTGATATTGTGAACGAAGAGTGAGGGGAAGATCTTAAGTACGTATTGAATGTATGTATCTATAAAACGAAAGCATTGTATTGTGAACGTACCCCGGCGTTTTGAGATATTCTGCAGGTACAAAAACGATTTAAGGTAATTAGTAATGTGGGAACGTACCATTGCCGGTTAAAGTGTAATAATGTGACCTTATTTAGTTGTTAAACGAGCGACTTATTTAGTGTGCTAACGGTTTGTATCTTTTATTTATTATTTGTCAGTTGTGTCTCAGCTGTAAAGGCCTATTTTGAAAGTTTCCATGCAAAAACACTTGTGGTTGAACGTTTAATATACGTATTTCTTCTTAGTTCATGAATTTTTTCTCAGGGAAAAATGACAGAATCCCGAACGGAATTCAAACTGAAGACCCCTCCAGAAGATGCCATTTCTTCAGTCAAGTTTGGACCAAATTCAGCGCAGTTTTTACTCGTATCGTCATGGGATTCAACGGTCCGTCTTTACGACGTTATAACCAATACTATGAGGTTGAAATATTCACATGACAATGCCGTACTCGATGTTTGCTTTCAGGTGAGACAGCGCCGATAGTATAGTGCACATCTTACAATGCATACTCCTGTAAAATTGTTGGAAGTGTTTTGATTCTTGTTACAATAATGGTGTTAAATGTTTTTATTCACAATTATTTACTACAGGGGGAAACATTTTGCATGTGCAACCAGCTGTTGTGTAATATGTATACATTTTGTAGCAGCAAAACGTGTATGATTGAGATTGGTCCAACATCATATACAAGTAATGTGGGTGTAGGCCTACAGTAATTTTTGTACGTAGATAAAGGTAACCAGCTATGGCCATACACTTCTCGTGTAAATTCTTTGTAGTAAAATTAAATGGTAGTGAGTGATGCTACACAGATGCTGCATTGTTGGCCCTGGCTTTTACTGTAAACCAGTAGTCTGATGTTTGCGTCATCGTACCAGAAAGTACTGCATTTTCTTCTTCTCGAGAGCAATGGGATGTGATGAGCATAGTTGTGGAGTTAGATTGCATTGGGAAGAGGATCAGTTTGTGGGAGAGCGAGCTCTCTGTCCCTTACTGTTTCTCTTGACTAGATCCTAACCATTTTTGTGCTTCAAATCAGGTAGGCCTGCTTATAAATATAACTGTAGTTTCAAGTAGTGGTCTGCAGTAGACTAAGAACAGTGTAAAAGTTATATCTACATACATACTCTGCAAGCCATCACATGGCATATCACAGATATACCTTGCACCATTGTTAGTTATTTCTTATCTGTTCCGCTTACAAATGGTGTGAGAATAAAATATATGCCTCTGCATAACTCGAAAAATATCTAATCTTCATGGTCCTTATAGGCTCATATTGCTTCGCAACAGTATTAATGCTGTATTCAAATGTTATGGGGATTTTTGTTTTGTTAGTAGTTTTGATGTTGTGTTACTTGAGCTAAATATAAGGCTGGAGCTGTATTATATGTGCATAATATGCATGGAAATAGACGGTGGAGACTTATTGGTTATTTATAGGTTTTGGAATTTACCTTGCAGTTTTAGTTTTCACAGTGAAAAGTACATTAAACATGGAAGGGCATGTTTAAATATGGCAGTGGCTTAAACATTAGACTTCGCTACAGGTCAGTCCTTCACCACAACCTTATTTGGCTTTCACGTTTATTGGCTTCGCCAACTTGCATCCAGATTATCATGTTTCAACCTAACCTAAACCTCGGGCTACACTACAGATCAGCAACCACCACTTATTCTACTACAGAGAAACAGGTATGGTAGGTTGCCACATCGTTCACTGTTGCCATTGCAGTATTGGTTCATGTAGTATTGGAAAATGCTACATAGTGTTCCCAAGCATTTTCCTTATTTTATGTATGAGATATATGCTTAATATCTATCAAAATACTCTTGGGGATTTGTGTATCGTCTAATCCAGCTTTTCTGAATTTACCATGCAGTTTTAGTTTTTAAAACGAAAGTTGTTAAATTTGGTGTGATTGTAGACATCTGGCTACAGTACTAGTCTGTCCAACCTTTCTTTCATGGTCACTGAACCTAGACCTCAAGCTAAGCCACAGAGCAATCTTGTCACCAAAATAAAGATTTCTGATGGAGCTACTATCATACATAAGCTAATTATTGTGTGACCACTTAAGTTAGAAGTAACCAGAGACAAAACGGCACTTATGCAGTTTAGCAGGTACGGAAAAAATTTATCAATTTTTTTCAAAATTTGATCGATTATAGTCAAATTTGGCTAAACTGCATAAGTGCCGAACAATTTATGCAGTTTAGCAGGTACGGAAAAAAATTTTTCATTCCAAATGTATCTGGCTTGGAGAGCTTTGTGGGTGAATATGTAAAGTTTGTTGGTGATTGTACTTTGTATTTTCATAAATAAAGTGATCTGTAGCGTAGCCCACTTGAGGTTAGGTTGGGAGTTATTTTTTTGGAATGCGGCCGCGGCAGCGGCCGCCTATGATTTGAAAATACTGATTAGTTAGTGTATTACGCAATGTTGCGTCATCGGCAGCGCCGCGCTTATCGGGCAGAAGATATCGCCGACGGTCAAGGGAAAATGAAAATGGATGTTATATTCGAAATCAGCGCATCAGAATTCACTATATCGACAAAATATTGAAAAATAAAAATTTTTTTAAATAATTTAAAACAATTTTTTTGATGTAAATAATTGACTGGGGGGAATATAAATATCATATTCGTAATCAGCGTATCAAATTTGACTATAATCGATCAAATTTTGAAAAAAATTGATAAATTTTTTCCGTACCTGCTAAACTGCATAAGTGCCGACAAAACACCAACAGGCCAAAATATTCAAACTTTAGGGGCTGATTCCTCAAGAAATGTTGACACTGTTGAAAGACTTTCTATCCATTTGAGAACCCTCTGTAATCTTTTCCTTAGAAGTGTGTAGCTGTCTAGCAACTACTACATTTTTGGAACTTTATGGACATAAACTTCACTCAGTGTGTTTTGATGTTGTGTTCCTTGAGTAAATGTAAGGCTGGAGTTGCCTATATATTAGTTGCACCAACTAACAAGTGCATATTAATCTCACATTTTCAGGTGACCTCATCAGCTTGTGTTGTGGGCTTATGACAAATATAATTATCTGAACTCTCCCCCAAATTGTCTGTCGCTTTAGAGCAGTAGGTTACTGCCCAAGATAGGCCAACACTCAGGAATGGTACAACCATCTACTCCCCTTTGGGGATGATAAATGCATCATTTCGCTGCACGACTTCCACCCACTCCACCTCCCCCATAAGTCATGAAATTTGAAGTTGCTCATGTTAAAATATGGCGATTATTAATTTATAATGAATATGAGATTAAATTTTCGTTGTTGAGCACTTACAATAACTGTTACATTACAGAGTTTGGCTGCAGTGAGTGTTTGTTATCGGTAAACATCTGTACACTTTGTGTCAACTGTCTTATGTTTACGACTGCTGCCAACTCTAGTGATCTGACAGCCGTAGCATGTCGAACTCGTGTTGTGTGTCAGCTGAAAAGTAAACAGCATAACGAGTGTGTTTGAACACGAACAACTCTGATATGCTTTCATATAAGCCTGTTACTTCCGTGTGTAATTTATACCATAGCTGATTATCATCAGTGTGCATGCATGTCTCAAGTGGCTTCATTGTACAGCAGACAGACAATATTCCCCCTTTTATTTCCCTCCTCAGAGTGGGGACAAAATCCTCCTTCATGCTTTTTCCACATCTCTCAATTCAGTGGTGAAAGCTTAACTTATCATTGACTACTTAGACTTCTGTCAATATCTTCGGAGTGGAACTGTGGTGTCTGAGACCAGTAAAACTTGAAATAAAAGAAACATGACTTAAACATGATGATGATTACCAAAAACTTGAACACTTGTAATGCTTTACACTTTAAAGTGACTCAAGAGTTCAAGTTGTAGTGATGTAACAATAATATAACCCTAAACGACAGCAAGGGAGGTAATAGGGTGTACTTGCCTCCTGAATTCTGGAAATCTTTTATGCGTACATTAAGTTAATAACTTCAATTGTCTGTGATGTAATATGATTTTTGTGTCGCCTATTCAATTTAGTTCTTATAGCACAGCATGTCTCAAAACTGAGCACCCCACCCTCGGGAAAAATTTCTAAGCGCCCATCAGTATGTCTAACACATAGGTTGTTATATATAAAAACAAAGATGAGGTGACTTACCGAACAAAAACGTTGGCAGGTCGATAGACACACAAACAAACACAAACATACACACAAAATTCAAGCTTTCGCAACAAACTGTTGCCTCATCAGGAAAGAGGGAAGGAGAGGGGAAGACGAAAGGAAGTGCGTTTTAAGGGAGAGGGTAAGGAGTCATTCCAATCCCGGGAGCGGAAAGACCTACCTTAGGGGGAAAAAAGGACAGGTATACACTCGCACACACGCACATATCCATCCACACATACAGACACAAGCAGACATATGTCGGAACTGACATCTCTGCCCAAACTCTTTGCCTTTACAAATGTCTGCTTGTGTCTGTGTATGTTTGGATGGATATGTGTGTGTGTGCGAGTGTATACCTGTCCTTTTTTCCCCCTAAGGTAAGTCTTTCCGCTCCCGGGATTGGAATGACTCCTTACCCTCTCCCTTAAAACCCATATCCTTTTGTCTTTCCTTCTCCTTCCCTCTTTCCTGACGAGGCAACCATAGGTTGCGAAAGCTAGAATTTTGTGTGTATGTTTGTGTTTGTTTGTTTGTGTGTCTATCGACCTGCCAGCGCTTTTGTTTGGTAAGTTTCATCATCTTTCTTTTTTTATTTTTATATATATATATATATATATATATATATATATATATATATATATATATATATATATATATATATATATTTTCCACGTGGGAAAAATTATATATAAAAACAAAGATGAGGTGACTTACCGAACAAAAGCGCTGGCAGGTCGATAGACACACAAACAAACACAAACATACACACAAAATTCAAGCTTTCGCAACAAACTGTTGCCTCATCAGGAAAGAGGGAAGGAGAGGGGAAGACGAAAGGAAGTGGGTTTTAAAGGAGAGGGTAAGGAGTCATTCCAATCCCGGGAGCGGAAAGACTTACCTTAGGGGGAAAAAAGGACAGGTATACACTCGCACACACGCACATATCCATCCACACATACAGACACAAGCAGACATATTTAAAGACAAAGAGTTTGGGCAGAGATGTCAGTCGAGGCAGAAGTGTAGAGGCAAAGAAGTTGTTGAAAGACAGGTGAGGTATGAGTGGCGGCAACTTGAAATTAGCGGAGATTGAGGCCTGGCGGATGACGAGAAGAGAGGATATACTGAAGGGCAAGTTCCCATCTCCGGAGTTCGGATAGGTTGGTGTTGGTGGGAAGTATCCAGATAACCCGGACGGTGTAACACTGTGCCAAGATGTGCTGGCCGTGCACCAAGGCATGTTTAGCCACAGGGTGATCCTCATTACCAACAAACACTGTCTGCCTGTGTCCATTCATGCGAATGGACAGTTTGTTGCTGGTCATTCCCACATAGAATGCGTCACAGTGTAGGCAGGTCAGTTGGTAAATCACGTGGGTGCTTTCACACGTGGCTCTGCCTTTGATCGTGTACACCTTCCGGGTTACAGGACTGGAGTAGGTGGTGGTGGGAGGGTGCATGGGACAGGTTTTGCATCGGCGGCAGTTACAAGGATAGGAGCCAGAGGGTAGGGAAGGTGGTTTGGGGATTTCATAGGGATGAACTAACAGGTTACGAAGGTTAGGTGGACGGCGGAAAGACACTCTTGGAGGAGTGGGGAGGATTTCATGAAGGATGGATCTCATTTCAGGGCAGGATTTGAGGAAGTCGTATCCCTGCTGGAGAGCCACATTCAGAGTCTGGTCCAGTCCCGGAAAGTATCCTGTCACAAGTGGGGCACTTTTGTGGTTCTTCTGTGGGGGATTCTGGGTTTGAGGGGACGAGGAAGTGGCTCTGGTTATTTGCTTCTGTACCAGGTCGGGAGGGTAGTTGCGGGATGCGAAAGCTGTTTTCAGGTTGTTGGTGTAATGATTCAGGGATTCCGGACTGGAGCAGATTCGTTTGCCACGAAGACCTAGGCTATAGGGAAGGGACCGTTTGATGTGGAATGGGTGGCAGCTGTCATAATGGAGGTACTGTTGCTTGTTGGTGGGTTTGATGTGGACGGACGTGTGAAGTTGGCCATTGGACAGGTGGAGGTCAACGTCAAGGAAAGTGGCATGGGATTTGGAGTAGGACCAGGTGAAACTGATGGAACAAAAGGAGTTGAGGTTGGAGAGGAAATTCTGGAGTTCTTCTTCACTGTGAGTCCAGATCATGAAGATGTCATCAATAAATCTGTACCAAACTTTGGGTTGGCAGACTTGGGTAACCAAGAAGGCTTCCTCTAAGCGACCCATGAATAGGTTGGCGTACGAGGGGGCCATCCTGGTACCCATGGCTGTTCCCTTTAGTTGTTGGTATGTCTGGCCTTCAAAAGTGAAGAAGTTGTGGGTCAGGATGAAGCTGGCTAAGGTGATGAGGAAAGAGGTCTTAGGTAGGGTGGCAGGTGATCGGCGTGAAAGGAAATGCTCCATCGCAGCGAGGCCCTGGACGTGCGGAATATTTGTGTATAAGGACGTGGCATCAATGGTTACAAGGATGGTTTCCGGGGGTAACAGATTGGGTAAGGATTCCAGGCGTTCAAGGAAGTGGTTGGTGTCCTTGATGAAGGATGGGAGACTGCATGTAATGGGTTGAAGGTGTTGATCTACGTAGGCAGAGATACGTTCTGTGGGGGCTTGGTAACCAGCTACAATGGGGCGGCCGGGATGATTGGGTTTGTGAATTTTAGGAAGTAGGTAGAAGGTAGGGGTGCGGGGTGTCGGTGGGGTCAGGAGGTTGATGGAGTCAGGTGAAAGATTTTGTAGGGGGCCTAAGGTTCTGAGGATTCCTTGAAGCTCCGCCTGGACATCGGGAATGGGGTTACCTTGGCAAACTTTGTATGTGGTGTTGTCTGAAAGCTGACGCAGTCCCTCAGCCACATACTCCCGACGATCAAGTACCACGGTCGTGGAACCCTTGTCCGCCGGAAGAATGACGATGGATCGGTCAGCCTTCAGATCACGGATAGCCTGGGCTTCAGCAGTGGTGATGTTGGGTGTAGGATTAAGGTTTTTTAAGAAGGATTGAGATGCGAGGCTGGAAGTCAGAAATTCCTGGAAGGTTTGGAGAGGGTGATTTTGAGGAAGAGGAGGTGGGTCCCGCTGTGACGGAGGACGGAACTGTTCCAGGCAGGGTTCAATTTGGATGGTGTCTTGAGGAGTCGGATCATTAGGAGTAGGATTAGGATCATTTTTCTTCGTGGCAAAGTGATACTTCCAGCAGAGAGTACGAGTGTAGGACAGTAAATCTTTGACGAGGGCTGTTTGGTTGAATCTGGGAGTTGGGCTGAAGGTGAGGCCTTTGGATAGGACAGAGGTTTCGGATTGGGAGAGAGGTTTGGAGGTACGCTCGCATATTTTATTTTCTCAGGCTTGTCTGACATTTGGCATCACCCCCAAAGGCCTCACACTCAAAGTTCCCATCTCTGGCTGCAACCCTTCCTTCCATCAGTCCCTATACCAGTTCCAAACTGAACAATCCATTGCCCTCACCCACCTAATCCTTCACCTACACATCAACTCAGCCAATGAACACACCCGTCAACTCCTATCCTTAATAAAAGTCCTTAATCTTTCCTCTCCCACATCCACACCGGCTGTTCAGAGCATCCTCCTACAGGCCAACCGTAAATTAGAGCAGCATGCCACCCTCCACCTCAAAAAACTATCCAATCTCCTGGTTTCCCACCTCCGGAAAGGCAACTCACTCACCCTTCACAACCTTTCCAGCAAACCTCAACCTCCTCTCATTGCACACAAACCCAGTCTCTCCCATCTACTCAATCTCCCACTTCCAGCTCCACTCCCTCCAAAACCTCAAAATTCCGATCAACACAATCTGGAACCACAACACCCTAATTCAGTAGTTAACCTTTCCTCCAAACCTCTCTCCCAATCCGAAACCTCTGTCCTATCCAAAGGCCTCACCTTCAGCCCAACTCCCAGATTCAACCAAACAGCCCTCGTCAAAGATTTACTGTCCTACACTCGTACTCTCTGCTGGAAGTATCACTTTGCCACGAAGAAAAATGATCCTAATCCTACTCCTAATGATCCGACTCCTCAAGACACCATCCAAATTGAACCCTGCCTGGAACAGTTCCGTCCTCCGTCACAGCGGGACCAACCTCCTCTTCCTCAAAATCACCCTCTCCAAACCTTCCAGGAATTTCTGACTTCCAGCCTTGCATCTCAATCCTTCTTAAAAAACCTTAATCCTACACCCAACATCACCACTGCTGAAGCCCAGGCTATCCGTGATCTGAAGGCTGACCGATCCATCGTCATTCTTCCGGCGGACAAGGGTTCCACGACCGTGGTACTTGATCGTCGGGAGTATGTGGCTGAGGGACTGCGTCAGCTTTCAGACAACACCACATACAAAGTTTGCCAAGGTAACCCCATTCCCGATGTCCAGGCGGAGCTTCAAGGAATCCTCAGAACCTTAGGCCCCCTACAAAATCTTTCACCTGACTCCATCAACCTCCTGACCCCACCGACACCCCGCACCCCTACCTTCTACCTACTTCCTAAAATTCACAAACCCAATCATCCCGGCCGCCCCATTGTAGCTGGTTACCAAGCCCCCACAGAACGTATCTCTGCCTACGTAGATCAACACCTTCAACCCATTACATGCAGTCTCCCATCCTTCATCAAGGACACCAACCACTTCCTTGAACGCCTGGAATCCTTACCCAATCTGTTACCCCCGGAAACCATCCTTGTAACCATTGATGCCACGTCCTTATACACAAATATTCCGCACGTCCAGGGCCTCGCTGCGATGGAGCATTTCCTTTCACGCCGATCACCTGCCACCCTACCTAAGACCTCTTTCCTCATCACCTTAGCCAGCTTCATCCTGACCCACAACTTCTTCACTTTTGAAGGCCAGACATACCAACAACTAAAGGGAACAGCCATGGGTACCAGGATGGCCCCCTCGTACGCCAACCTATTCATGGGTCGCTTAGAGGAAGCCTTCTTGGTTACCCAAGTCTGCCAACCCAAAGTTTGGTACAGATTTATTGATGACATCTTCATGATCTGGACTCACAGTGAAGAAGAACTCCAGAATTTCCTCTCCAACCTCAACTCCTTTGGTTCCATCAGTTTCACCTGGTCCTACTCCAAATCCCATGCCACTTTCCTTGACGTTGACCTCCACCTGTCCAATGGCCAACTTCACACGTCCGTCCACATCAAACCCACCAACAAGCAACAGTACCTCCATTATGACAGCTGCCACCCATTCCACATCAAACGGTCCCTTCCCTACAGCCTAGGTCTTCGTGGCAAACGAATCTGCTCCAGTCCGGAATCCCTGAATCATTACACCAACAACCTGAAAACAGCTTTCGCATCCCGCAACTACCCTCCCGACCTGGTACAGAAGCAAATAACCAGAGCCACTTCCTCGTCCCCTCAAACCCAGAATCCCCCACAGAAGAACCACAAAAGTGCCCCACTTGTGACAGGATACTTTCCGGGACTGGACCAGACTCTGAATGTGGCTCTCCAGCAGGGATACGACTTCCTCAAATCCTGCCCTGAAATGAGATCCATCCTTCATGAAATCCTCCCCACTCCTCCAAGAGTGTCTTTCCGCCGTCCACCTAACCTTCGTAACCTGTTAGTTCATCCCTATGAAATCCCCAAACCACCTTCCCTACCCTCTGGCTCCTATCCTTGTAACTGCCGCCGATGCAAAACCTGTCCCATGCACCCTCCCACCACCACCTACTCCAGTCCTGTAACCCGGAAGGTGTACACGATCAAAGGCAGAGCCACGTGTGAAAGCACCCACGTGATTTACCAACTGACCTGCCTACACTGTGACGCATTCTATGTGGGAATGACCAGCAACAAACTGTCCATTCGCATGAATGGACACAGGCAGACAGTGTTTGTTGGTAATGAGGATCACCCTGTGGCTAAACATGCCTTGGTGCACGGCCAGCACATCTTGGCACAGTGTTACACCGTCCGGGTTATCTGGATACTTCCCACCAACACCAACCTATCCGAACTCCGGAGATGGGAACTTGCCCTTCAGTATATCCTCTCTTCTCGTCATCCGCCAGGCCTCAATCTCCGCTAATTTCAAGTTGCCGCCACTCATACCTCACCTGTCTTTCAACAACTTCTTTGCCTCTACACTTCTGCCTCGACTGACATCTCTGCCCAAACTCTTTGTCTTTAAATATGTCTGCTTGTGTCTGTATGTGTGGATGGATATGTGCGTGTGTGCGAGTGTATACCTGTCCTTTTTTCCCCCTAAGGTAAGTCTTTCCGCTCCCGGGATTGGAATGACTCCTTACCCTCTCCTTTAAAACCCACTTCCTTTCGTCTTCCCCTCTCCTTCCCTCTTTCCTGATGAGGCAACAGTTTGTTGCGAAAGCTTGAATTTTGTGTGTATGTTTGTGTTTGTTTGTGTGTCTATCGACCTGCCAGCGCTTTTGTTCGGTAAGTCACCTCATCTTTGTTTTTTTTATATATATATATATATATTTTTTTTTTTTTTTCCACATGGGGTGTTGTCAACTGGGGCAGTCGCTTGCTGTGTTCTCTCCCGGAGCTCTGCTACATCACGGGGTAGAAGCAGTACATACACCGAATCTCTATTGTGTCCCCACAGAAAAAGCCACAATGAGTGAGATCTGATGATCGCGGAGGTCATTTCATGAAACAGCTGTCCCTTTCTGTAGCATGGCCGCCATGTTTGCGACTAGTGCTGACTATCCGCAAATTACCAAACTACGCTGTGGCGGTATACATGAAAAAAACAACATGTGTAACATTGGCGTGGAATACTTCAGTTGACTTAGATAGGTTGCATCCTGTACTTCTGTTGACCTATGTAGTATGCTGGTACTAAGGCGAAAAAAGCGACATACCTGAAATTTGTATTCTGTACTTCAGTTGACCTACACAGTGCAGTATACGAATCAGTTGCAGAGGAAACAGCAATTGGAACGACTCACAATCAGACAAAGGTATAATTTGAAATGTGTACGCAAATGATTTATAATTACCACAAGCAACATAAGCATACACAATATCTACCTCAATAACACATTTATTAATTTTTTATGTACAGTTATGATACTTTGCCACAGAACATTTGTGATTTATTTTCTATGGCTCAGAAATAAACAAACTAATATTTATGACTAAAATTTGACATCATTGGTCAAAGCCGATGAATTGGATCTCATTCTTCAATTGACCCAAAAACTGGAATCACCTTAGAGAAAGTAGTGAAGATACATCAGAAATACAGGAAGCTTCGTGTCTCAAGCTGACGTAGTCAGTCCAGAAAATAGTGAAGATTGTGTTGACTGATTTGAAATATCAAGCAACATATGGGTAACTATGAGGAGAAAAAAAGCATTTAAAGTGGACTGTCACATAATGTGTAATTTGTAGGTGCTATATACTCTTTAAGTTTTGGAGCAATGTACATCAACATAAAAGATCATGACAATTTCTCTACTGCAGTGATTTCATTTCCATTCACTTGTATGAGAATTTCAGTAAATGCAACCTGTATTTCAATTCTAAATGTTGAAATGTTAAGTCATTCCAGGTGCTATTATTTTGGGATTGTGATCTGTATGACTATCTTGTACTCGAACAGAACTAACACCTCCCCTCCCGAAGAAAAAAATTATCTACACCCTTGGATTTGTTTAACAACATTCAGTTCCTGAAGTCTCATTTCTTCATTACTCTGAACAATACATAAGAAAAGTGCTTTTGTTATTCTACTTTTATTTTTACAACATCTTCATTTGGTAGATTCTTCTATTACTGTATATATCCTAACATCAGAAATGACAGATACAGCACAAAATCATAACACGTTTTGCCATTGTACTTACAGTAAAACTGTCTGGAGATGGCTGCTATAATGCCTGTGACTCGATGTTAACTCCTTGCCGATGTAGTCACTAACGCACGATGATCTAGTTGTAGTGTACTGCAATGGGATCAAGGTATAACAGAACTTGGAGCAGAAGATAGAGCCCACAATATTAACAAGGTCACAGCCAGACACAATGTGGTGTTCATAGAACTACATGATCAGCCCCTGTGTCATGTGTGCCGGAACCAGCCCACTGCGCATCACCCCAGCTAACACGAGGACGTCTGAAGAGGTGCTGCTTCCATAATCAACTCTCCCATACACCAGCAGGTGGGGACATCACATGTCTACGGCAATGTGATTGACAGATCTGCTGTCTTGGACATTGCCCCACTTCAGTCATTTTGACGTCAACCCGGAAAATGGCTCTTTCCTAGCGTATGCCAGTCTTTGGTATGTCTGTGATGCTGTCTCCACCAGGCCACGAACCAACAATCACTGCATGAGGGCCCAGCCATGGAGCCTGGATTCTGTCTATCTGCTGCATCTCCATCCAGACTCCTGCCACTTCCAACCACCACTTAGCGGTGGTAGTAGGGTCACCGCTGCTCTCCATGAGGAATGCCTCTGTTAGCATGTCCATACAGGCATGCTCTAATTTGAGGATTATCGACAGTGTGTCCATTTCATATACTTTGTGTGCTTGCGGTTGTCAGTAGTCTTCTGTCAATTGACTTGCTGCATTCATCACTTATTCCTCCACCCACCTCCAGCAGAGAGCTACTCGCCCACACCTTATAACACACCCACGATACTCATGTCACAAGACCCAATGGAGCTGGAAACGGTCATCCAACAGAGATTAGAATGGAATGGAATGAAATGAAGCAAGCTGTGGCAGTAGCCCAAGTTTTCAAATAAGTGCTGAGTTTATCTTTTTTTCTCCTGTAAAGGTGTGTATTTTCCTTCATTTTCTATACTGGTACATTACACACTAGGGGTGGTAGTGCTGAACAAAATGTTTGTCAGTATCAGTGAGAAAGTAACAATCCAAGGGGCAATTCAACATTTTGTTGATGAGGTAGTGAAGATTAGAGCTGGTAATGAAGCTTTGAGCGGGTAAGTAAATTGTTTGACAGATAAAAGAAAGGAAGGGCCGCCTTAAGACATGTCTCCATCCGCCCTTGATGCTAACACTGCCTCATTTGTGGGCCCATTTTCAGGTAAATGTGGGGAAGATGTTCGTGTTTTTATGCAAGACTGATGAACGGTTGTTAAGTGTAGCTTATTTAAAATTGGTAGGAGATCCTAGAACAAATGTAATGTGAAACACCTTGAGGTGTTATCGTGAACAACTTTATGGTGTAGCTTAGAAGCTTGGAGAATCACTAGAGGCTTTTGTGGGCTACATCAGACTAATCATTGTTAATTTGTATGGAGTGGTGCTCATGTCAGTATGCCATTTGCTAGGAGATCGAAAAACATGCGTTTGATACATGTTTGCAGGGTCTGCCTTCCAAAATGTCGCAAAAAGTGCACAGGGTGTTCCTGTAGACCTTGGTCGGAGCAATGGTGTCACAGTGAATTTGAGATTGATTCAGTGACAAGACCAAAGGAGAAGTGGGTAGTGTTAAATGCAGAGATTGTATTTTATAAGTGTGGGTCTCCGGGCTATGTTCAGCCGTTTTGCAGCAAGCCACAATGTCAGATGTACAAGCAAGCAGGCAGGCCACTCTCTTCAGAAATGTCTGCAGATGCATAATTGTAATCAAAGTAACACTTACACCCCTGCGTTAAACAGAACAGGAGATGGTGTGACCACTGCAACACTACCAGTAACTTCTACTACAGGACACCCTGGTGGAAAATCATTGGCTGACATCTGTCTATTCAGCTATATAAAGAGAAGTTCGTGCAAGTTGTTGGATAAAGGATCATGGGTATCTGTGGCTAGCCAGTATTCAATGAATTTGAACACACCATGCTGTGCATTAAGTGGTGTGGTTGTTCATAATGTGCATTCTCTCTGTTCCACATTGTTGAGTTTCCAATTGAGAAAGAGATACTTCAGAGTATGGATGGAAGTTCTTCCTACTGTGGGCTATAGCTGTGACATCGTTCTGGGTCAGGACTTCCTGATTAAACATCATGCCAAATTTGATCTACAACAGTGCATGGTACAGCTGGATGGTACGTGTTCCATCCTGGTTTTACTGCTGGAAGAATGCAGCATACACCCAAGATGTCAGGTAAGCCATTTAAACTGTGTACATGGTCTGTTAGACTGAACTTGCAAGATATGATACTGAAAAGTGGAGGAAGGCTGAACTGGATGAACATAGGAGCTGATCCGCCAATTAATATTGTATGTGTGATTGATAATGAGGAACTGGATTGGGCCCAATGTTTACTACAACATAGTTTATCCTTTGTACAGGAGATTTATGATACCTAATTAATGCCTGTCAGTATTGCTAAATCTGATTCAGAGGTGGTGAGGCTATCGAAAGGTACACTCATAGATAACTTAGAAGTATTAGAAAATGAAATGGAAATTGATTTCAGTTTAGAACACCAGAAGCCAGGACAGTGTTGATTTAACTGCACTAAGGGAAATGGTGTCACATCTGAAAGAGTGTAATAGAGTAGATATGGAGAAGTTGTTGGAGGAATATGCAAGATTATTTAACCTGCCTGGACCATTGCCAGCTGTACCTGTGGTTCAACACAGAATTCACACTGGGAATGAGCTGCCTTTTTACTAGAAACTGTATTGAGTCTCATATTGCTCACAAACTGTGATGGAGGAATTTATCAATCAACAACTTTGGCATGGAATTATGAAAGAAAGTACTTGGTCATTATCAGCACTGGTAGTAATTGTGCCGACAAAGTCCTCGGATGGGAAAAGCACTTATAGGTTCTACTGCAATAACAGAAATTTCAGTGGTGCCCAGTGCATAGAGCTACAGGGGCAGAGATTGCTGAAAATAAAATGGTACACAATGCAACACATCAGGCCGTACTTTCTGGTTATTTGCAACCAGAACCACAACCATAAACACCAACTACTCATTAGTTTACCTACTGGACACACCAGTAGAGATTTTGCCTGAGGAAAAGCTGACTTACCTAAACACCTCATTAAGCCCAACCCTTCTGACTGCCTTAGACCAGATGATAGCAGCACAACATGGTTGGGTAACGATGGAACATCCACCTGATCATGTGAAGATGCATTGGGCCAAATGTTGCCACTGACTGACGACCATAGGGACCAGCATATCAGCCACTTGCATAATAGTGATAGTACTAAGTATTGTGTACTGCACCTCAGCCATCGAGTTGCCCAAATCTCACCTTTACCTCCCTTTAACGTGTGGGTCCATATTAGTCAATATTATCAGAGACCCACACATAGTGAGTGAAACAAAGTAGTAGAAGCAAAACTAGGGACTAGAGGCTTGGGAGTGAGCCAAGTGCTAGCATGATCAGTAAGAAAAAGAAGTGTAAATAGTGCTAAAGGTAAACTGACACTTGAAGTAAAAGTTGAAATGTGAGAGGCTTGTAATTATAAATGAACCAGTGACAGTGTTTCAGCCAGAATCTTGGATAGATTAGTTTCCATAGGAGGGAGGAATAGCAATGTGATAAAGTTATAACACAACTTGGAGAAGACTGAGACTGTAATGTTAACAGCACCACAGCAGGTGCTGGTCATTGGACTGCATGATAAGCTCCTGTGTCATGCATGCTGGAATGAGCCTGCCAGACATCACCTCTGCTAACACATCATCAGAAGAGGTGCAGCTTCTGCAGTTAATGCACCCACATGCCAGGGGGACAGGGACATCACGTGATACGGCAACGTATCTTACTGAACTGCCAGTCAAGCCGCGCCTTAGTCCTTGTGCATCGCCATCGATCCAGACATTGCGACATGACTCTGGAACGTGGCTCTCCAATAGCTGTCATTACTGAGAACACAGATATAAACTCCAGGTCCAGTGCATCTCATGGTTCATGACAGCTGCACCCTTCGATGATGCACAGCTTGCACCAAACATTGACACATGTATGACGCTGCCTCTTCCAAGCCACAAATCAATGACCGCTGCCTGAGAGCACAGCCCTGGCACCTGGACTCCGTGTAGCAGCTGCACCTCCATCTGACTTCCTGCTGTCACCTTGCAGTGGTAACAGCGTCACCCGCTACTGTCCATGAGGAATCCTGCGTTGCCATGTCCATGCTGGTGCACTTGAATCCGAGGCTCATTCCCTGTCGTCCTCAGTCTGCACGCTGAACTATGATTGAGGTTGTCTGTAAAGTGTTATGTTAGCTGATTGGCTGCATTTATCGCTCATTCCTCCATCCACCTCCAGCAGCAAGCTGTTCGCCCACACCATGTGTGTCGTCATTACATTACCAGTACCGAGTAATATGGTGCTGTGGGTAAGACACTGGACTCATATCCAGGAGAACAGTAATTCAGATCACCATCCGGCCATCTAGATTTAGTTCTACTCCTTATGACCTATGGTAAATACACGGCTGGTTCTGTTGACTATTGACAGATGAATTCTTCTTCATCCTTCTTGACTTTGGTCTCCCTCCCTCTCCCCCTCCCGCTTTCTCAAGACTTAACTGCTAACAGAATGATAAAACTTCTATTAGTCTATCAAAAAGTTATTTTTTGAATGCAGTATGTGATGATTATAAGATACTGCATGCAATTATAGTTTTAAAAACAGTCTGTAGTTATCATTGTTCAAAAATTGTTGCTGTTTTTTTTTTAATGCTGACTGTTTGTCCAACCAAACAATATATTAATGCATCATGCACCAATGAAGCTTACAGGCAGTGCAATCTGTTACAATCATCAAGTTTCTAGGTTTGTGTCTTCTAACACCGTTGTGCCCACAGACTAATGTTGTTCTTGTTGTTGTTGTCTTCAGTCCAGAGACTGGTTTGATGCAGCTCTCCATGCTACTCTATCCTGTGCAAGCTTCTTCATCTCCCACTACTTACTGCAACCTACATCCTTCTGAATTTGCTTAGTGTATTCATCTCTTGGTCTCCCTCTACGATTTTTACCCTCCAATGCTAAATTTGTGATCCCTTGATGCCTCAGAACATGTCCTACCAACCGGTTCCTTCTTCTTGTCAAGTTGTGCCACAAACTCCTCTCCTCCCCAATTCTATTCAATACCTCCTCATTAGTTATGTGATCTACCCATCTAATCTTCAGCATTCTTCTGTAGCACCACATTCCAAAAGCTTCTATTCTCTTCTTGTCCAAACTATTTATCGTCCACGTTTCACTTCCATACATGGCTACACTCCATAAGAATACTTTCAGAAACGACTTCCTGACACTTAAATCAATACTCGATGTCACCGAATTTCTCTGCTTCAGAAACGCTTTCCAGCGATTGCCAGTCTACATTTTATATCCTCTCTACTTCGACCATCATCAGTTATTTTGCTCCCCAAATAGCAAAACTCCTTTACTACTTGAAGTGTCTCATTTCCTAATCTAATTCCCTCAGCATCACCCGACTTAATTCGACTACATTCCATTATCCTCGTTTTGCTTTTGTTGATGTTCATCTTATATCCTCCTTTCAAGACACTGTCCATTCCGTTCAACTGCTCTTCCAAGTCCTTTCTGTCTCGGACAGAATTACAATGTCATCGGCGAACCTCAAAGTTTTTATTTCTTCTCCATGGATTTTAATACCTACTCCGAATTTTTCTTTCCTGTACTGCTGCTCAATGTACAGATTGAATAACATTGGGGAGAGGCTACAACCCTGTCTCACTCCCTTCCCAACCACTGCTTCCCTTTCATGCCCCTCAACTCTCATAACTGCCATCTGGTTTCTGTACAAATTGTAAATAGCCTTTCGCTCCCTGTATTTTACCCCTGCCATCTTTAGAATTTGAAAGAGAGTATTCCAGTCAACATTGTCGAAAGCTTTCTCTAAGTCTACAAATGCTAGAAACGTAGGTTTACCTTTCCTTAATCTATTTTCTAAGATAAGTCGTAAGGTCAGTATTGCCTCACATGTTCCGACATTTCTACGGAATCCAAACCGATCTTCCCCGAGGTCAGCTTCTACCAGTTTTTCCATTCGTCTGTAAAGAATTCGCGTTAATATTTTGCAGCTGTGACTTATTAAACTGATAGTTTGGTAATTTTCACATCTGTCAACACCTGCTTTCTTTGGGATTGGAATTATTATATTCTTCTTGAAGTCTGAGGGTATTTCGCCTGTCTCATACATGTTGCTCACCAGATGGTAGAGTTTAGCCAGGACTGGCTCTCCCAAGGCCGTTAGTAGTTCCAATGGAATGTTGCCAACTCCCGGGACCTTGTTTCGGATCAGGTCTTTCAGTGCTCTGTCAAACTCTTCACGCAGTATCATATCTCCCATTTCATCTTTATCTACATCCTCTTCAATTTCCATAATATTGTCCTCAAGTACATCGCCCTTGTATAGACCCTCTATATACTCCTTCCACCTATCTGCTTTCCCTTCTTTGCTTAGAACTGGGTTTCCATCTGAGCTCTTGATATTCATACAAGTGGCTCTCTTTTCTCCAAAGGTCTCTTTAATTTTCCTGTAGGCAGTATCTATCTTACCCCTAGTAAGATAAGCCTCTACATCCTTACATTTGCCCTCGAGCCATCCCTGCTTAGCCATTTTGCACTTCCTGTTGATCTCATTTTTGAGACGTTTGTATTCATTTTTGCCTCCTTCATTTACTGCATTTTTGTATTTTCTCCTTTCATCAATTAAATTCAATATTTCTTCTGTTACCAAAGGATTTCTACTAGCCCTTGTCTTTTTACCTAATTGATCCTCTGCCGCTTTCACTACTTCATCCCTCAGAGCTACCAATTCTTCTTCTACAAGGTGCATTCAAGTTCTAAGGCCTCCAATTTTTTTTCTCCGGACTGGAAAGAGATAGAAACATGCGCATTGTTTTGAAATGAGGCCGCGTTCATTGTCAATACGTCCCAGAGATGGCAGCACCGTACGGCAGATGGAATTTTACCGCCAGCGGCGAGAATGAGAACTGTTTTAAATACTTAAAGTGGCGACGTTTACCTTACTTGAACAGCGTGCAATCATTCGTTTTCTGAATTTGCGTGGTGTGAAACCAATTGAAATTCATTGACAGTTGAAGGAGACATGTGGTGATGGAGTTATGGATGTGTCGAAAGTGCGTTCGTGGGTGCGACAGTTTAATGAAGGCAGAACATCGTGTGACAACAAACTGAAACAACCTCGGGCTCGCACAAGCCGGTCTGACGACATGATCGAGAAAGTGGAGAGAATTGTTTTGGGGGATCGCCGAATGACTGTTGAACAGATCGCCTCCAGAGTTGGCATTTCTGTGGGTTCTGTGCACACAATCCTGCATGACGATCTGAAAATGTGAAAAGTGTCATCCAGGTGGGTGCCACGAATGCTGACGGACGACCACATGGCTGCTCGTGTGGCATGTTGCCAAGCAATGTTGACGCGCAACGACAGCATGAATGGGACTTTCTTTTTGTTGGTTGTGACAATGGATGAGACGTGGATGCCATTTTTCAATCCAGAAACAAAGGGCCATTCAGGTCAATGGAAGCACACAGATTCACCGCCACCAAAAAAATTTCGGGTAACCGCCAGTGCTGAAAAAATGATGGTGTCCATGTTCTGGGACAGCGAGGGCGTAATCCTTACCCATTGCGTTCCAAAGGGCACTACGGTAACAGGTGCATCCTACGAAAATGTTTTGAAGAACAAATTCCTTCCTGCACTGCAACAAAAACGTCCAGGAAGGGCTGCGCGTGTGCTGTTTCACCAAGACAACGCACCCGCACATTGAGCTAACGTTACGCAACAGTTTCTTCGTGATAACAACTTTGAAGTGATTCCTCATGCTCCCTACTCACTTGACCTGGCTCCTACTGACTTTTGGCTTTTTCCAACAATGAAAGACACTCCGTGGCCGCACATTCACCAGCCGTGCTGCTATTGCCTCAGCGATTTTCCAGTGGTCAAAACAGACTCCTAAAGAAGCCTTCGCTGCTGCTATGGAATCATGGCGTCAGCATTGTGAAAAATGTGTGCGTCTGCAGGGTGATTACGTCGAGAAGTTACGTCAGTTTCATCGATTTCGGGTGAGTAGTTAATTAGAAAAAAAATCGGAGGCCCTAGAACTTGAATGCACCTCGTACTGTATTTCTTTCCTCCACTCCTGTCAATTGTTCCCTTATGCTCTCCCTGAAACTCTACAACCTCTGGTTTAGTCAGTTTATCCAGGACCCATCTCCTTAATTTCCCACCTTTTTGCAGTTTCTTCAGTTTTAATCTACAGTTCATGACGAATAGATTGTGGTCAGAGTCCACATCTGCCCCTGGAAATGTCTTACAATTTAAAACCTGGTTCCTAAATCTCTGTCTTACCATTATATAACCTATCTGATACCTTCTAGTATCTCCAGGATTCTTCCATGTATACAACCTTCTTTTATGATTCTTGAACCAAGTGTTAGCTATGATTAAGTTATGCTCTGTGCAAAATTCTACCAGACGGCTTCCTCTTTCATTTCTCTCCCCCAATCCATATTCACCTACTGTGTTTCCTTCTCTCCCTTTTCCTACTCTCGAATTCCAGTCACCCATAACTATTAAATTTTCATCTCCCTTCACTACCTGAATAATTTCTTTTATCTCATCATACATTTCATCAATTTCTTCATCATCTGCAGAGCCATTTGGCATATAAACTTGTACTACTGTCGTAGGCATGGGCTTCATGTCTGCCCGCATCTCGTGGTCGTGCGGTAGCGTTCTCGCTTCCCACGCCCGGGTTCCCGGGTTCGATTCCCGGCGGGGTGAGGGTTTTTCTCTGCCTCGTGATGGCTAGGTGTTGTGTGCTGTCCTTAGGTTACTTAGGTTTAAGTAGTTCTAAGTTCTAGGGGACTGATGACCATAGATGTTAAGTCCCATAGTGCTCAGAGCCATTTGAACCATTTTTGAGCTTCATGTCTATCTTGGCCACAATAATGCGTTCACTATGCTGTTTATAGTAGCTTACCCACACTCCTATTTTTTTATTCATAATTAAACCTACTCCTGCATTACCCCTATTTGATTTTGTATGTATAACCCTGTATTCACCTGACCAAAAGTCTTGTTCCTCCTGCCACCGAACTTCACTAATTCCCACTATATCTAACTTTAACCTATCCATTTCCCTTTTTAAACTTTCTAACCTACCTGCCTGATTACGGGCTCTGACATTCCACGCTCCGATCCGTAGAATGCCAGTTTTCTTTCTCCAGATAACGACGTCCTCTTGAGTAGTCCCCGCCCGGAGATTCGAATGGGGGACTATTTTACCTCCGGAATATTTTACCCTAGAGGACGCCATCTTCATTTAACCATACAGTAAAGCTGCATGCCCTCGGGAAAAATTACTGCTGTAGTTTCCCCTTGCTTTCAGCCGTTCGCAGTACCAGCACAGCAAGGCCGTTTTGGTTAGTGTTACAAGGCCAGATCAGTCAATCATCCAGACTGTTGTCCCTGCAGCTACTGAAAAGGCTGTGGCCCCTCTTTAGGAACCACACGTTTGTCTGGCCTCTCAACAGATACTCCTCCATTGTGGCTGCACCTACAGTACAGCCATTTGTATCGCTGAGGCACACAAGCCTCCCCACCAACGGCAAGGTCCATGACTAATACTCATGATGATAATGAGAAGAATAGAAATTGAAGTTTTTATAATGTTTCTGTCTAAAGTAGCAGACATAAACATATGCAATTAATGATGGATTAGAACAGTGATTGTGCATAGGCAGCGCCCTTTGTTGACTGTAGCAATAAAGAGTAGTTAGAAAATTATACTCGTCTTGAATTATTGATCTCATAGTTAATGGCTCAGCTCGTCCTGTTAGTTAATCAGGATATATTCTCTGGCCGGCCGGAGTGGCCGTGCGGTTCTAGGCGCTACAGTCTGGAACCGAGCGACCGCTACGTTTGCAGGTTCGAATCCTGTCTCGGGCATGGATGTGTGTGATGTCCTTAGGTTAGTTAGGTTTAATTAGTTCTAAGTTTTAGGCGACTGATGACCTCAGAAGTTAAGTCGCATAGTGCTTAGAGCCATTTGAACCATTTGATATATTCTCTGAAGGGGTTGAGGTTTTGACATGTTTTACAAACAAAATATTGTCTCCAATAGCGATGATTCTGTGTAATGCATTTCTGTAACAATTATTTTGATAATCAGTTTCAGTCCACTTTCATAATGTAACTGTACAAACTTTTAAATTAAGCACTTTTCTGAATTTCATCATAATCAAAATCTAAACAGTCTTGAATAAACATTTTCCATATATCGTCGAATCTTTATAAATGCGTATTACATAGTTACATTGGAGACAAGTCCCTGACTTCACTCCACACGTCCATGCTCTAAGAACCCTTTTCACAGATTTCCTCTCTTCAACACTTTCCAGAAAAAGCAAAGTTAACAAGGCTGTAATATTTCGATAGTACAGAGTTTCATGGATGTCAATGAAATTGGACTGTACCTTATGTAGAAAATATTATTTGAAATACAAACATGTTTCGTAAAGAGTGAATGACTGTGTGTCGTAATATATATAATGGATTTTTTGAATAATTCGTGCATTACCAAAAATAAGTTTAGTTGCTGATAACTGGCAAAACTAACAAATCTCATTTCATAGGATAATTAATGTTTTCAGAGACAATATAAAGAAATGGATTTTAAAAATATAATAGAAAAAAATACAATAAATGAAATTTTGATTGACAATCACTAAATATCACAACAGTTCCAAAAACTTCCTTTTAGAACATAAGATATGCTAATTAAAAAAAAAAATAGTAGTATGGAAAGGTCCATTTGACACGGTTGTATTGTTATAGAAGATGGAACAAATGTCACAGATGTTTCAGTTGCCTGAGTTATTTAAGGTTGAACAACCACATATACCTATTCATGGGTAAAACAGATGCCAGCCTCCAAATTTCTTGGAAGATTTGCATGGAACCATTTCGCAAGGGAAAAAGATTGTTCTCAAAAACTTTCATTTAGCCAATTCTTGCATATTCTTCAATTATCTGTTACTTATACTATCAGTGTATACTAGTGTCTCATTATTGTTGTAGTAATATATGGGCCTGCACATTGAGCGTTAAGTCATCTTCACTAGTCGGGAAAGTGATGTGAGATACAGTAATGAGGTATCAAAGACTTTCTTTACTACATCAGACAATATGTTATTTTGGGAACATATCCGTTTTACACAATTTCAGATGAGGTAGTGATGTGCCTTTATCTGTTTGAGAGGTTCACGCAAGTGCATGAGGATTTTTCACAAACGATCAAAGTGACATGGGAATTTCTCCCTGATATAATGGAGAGGCCGTGCCATACAATTTGGAAGCTTGTGTATTCTGTTTCCCGTCACATGGTGGATGTCATCTGAAGAGACAATGCTACATAAGTGTTCTAAGTTTTTCATAATCTCTTTTTCTTTGTATCCACTCGTTGGATGGTGGAGAGTTGGTGAATCTCTGCTTAGTGGTAAATATTTTGCTGATTTTATGCAGTGTTCTTTGGCAAGTCTTAAAGAAAGTGTCTGGAATGATTAAATTAAGCTGTGTACAAAACTGTTTCTCACGGCTTTGTCTTTCATTTCTTCCCCACAGGCTATATTCGGCTATTCCTCCTCCTCCTCTTCCTTTTCATAATACTGAATTCCAGTACCCCATCACATTGACATTTTTGTCTCCCTTAATTATCTGAATAATTTATTTTTTAACTATCTCAATAATTTATTTTATCTCATCATACATTCTTTCAGTGTCAAACAATGGAAACTCCAGGTAGGAATATCAACAGTGTTGGAAGAGATGGATTGCACACGAGCAAGCATGCATTCTGGCCAGAGTTGACGGTCAAGTTTGTGGCAGGTGTGCTTCTGCAACTTAATGTGTCCTCTTTACAGTAAGTAGCAATCTATCTTTTCCTACATTGTTGATACTCTTTCAGTCTGTTCATCTGCGGTACAAGTAGGCATATAAACTCGTACTACTGTGGTGGGTGTTGGCTTTGTCATCTATCGTGGGTATGAAATGTGTTCACTGGGCTGTTCATAGTAGCTTCCCAGCATTCTTATTTCCTTATTCATTATTAGACCTATTCCTGCTTTATCCACATTTGATTTTGTACTTTTAAACATTTACTCAAAGGTCCTTCGCTTCCTGTCACAATGCCTCACTAATTCCCACTGTCTCTAACTTTGACCTATCCATTTCTCTTTTTGAATTCTCTAGCCTACTACTTACTCCATTAAGTGAGTTAATATTCCGTGCTCCAACCTGTAGAATGTCATTTTTGTTTTCCCTGATGAAGGCATCATATTGAGAAACCCTTGCCCAGAGATCCGAATGGAGGAATATTTTACCTCCGAAATATTCTACCCAAGAAGATACCATTGTATTGAACCATACAATAGAGGTGCATGCCCTCAGGCAAAATAATGACTTTTTTCAGTTGTTTGCAGTCACAACATAGCAAGGCCATGTTGGCTTATGTTACAAAGCCAAATCAGTCAATCATCAAGGTCATTGCCCCTGAAAATACTGAAGGGACTGCTATCCCTCATTTTTCCAAACTGTGAGATCTGTCAATGTATACGACGTCATTTTTATCATGTCAGCTCTTTCCTTGAACCAAGTATTGCAACATTCTTGAGCCAAGTATTGTAACATCATTAATTTAGTCAATACTAAGGAGAATTTACTTTTCAGGAGGAAATACCTCCAGTTTTGCAAGTCAGACAACAAAATTTGTGAGATGCATATCCCATACAATTATGCTGTAACATTTCTGTAGTAAAGGACATGCTGTTAATTACATCTAATACCTGAAACTGATTGAAATACATGTTTTTATTGAATTACAGGATGCAGTTCATTCATATAGTGGTGGTTTGGATAACACTTTAAAGATGTATGACTTCAACAGTAATACAGGTAAATATCATAATGCTGCTTTCAAAATCATAGTTGTAATATTTGCTTTTTGTGTGTATATGATGCCCATTATACTCTTGTTTCCACAGAAGAAAACTCTTAAACATTACTGTATAGTGACTTGTGTAGTAAATTTTTAGGTATACCTGTTTTGTTTGTAAAGTTGATCAACTCAGCAGTGTACCTTGTGTCAGGCATATGAACATTCATTTTGTCCTTATTGATGAGAGATTCCTATTAGTGTGATTTTCTCATGAAAGTTTGTATTCTTTTCTTTGTGTCTTAGCGTTCTGGCATGTACACAGCTGTTGCTCCTGAATTTGTTGCTTGATGACATGGTACTATACTACACTCCTGGAAATGGAAAAAAGAACACATTGACACCGGTGTGTCAGACCCACCATACTTGCTCCGGACACTGCGAGAGGGCTGTACAAGCAATGATCACACGCACGGCACAGCGGACACACCAGGAACCGCGGTGTTGGCCGTCGAATGGCGCTAGCTGCGCAGCATTTGTGCACCGCCGCTGTCAGTGTCAGCCAGTTTGCCGTGGCATACGGAGCTCCATCGCAGTCTTTAACACTGGTAGCATGCCGCGACAGCGTGGACGTGAACCGTATGTGCAGTTGACGGACTTTGAGCGAGGCCGTATAGTGGGCATGCGGGAGGCCGGGTGGACGTACCGCCGAATTGCTCAACACGTGGGGCGTGAGGTCTCCACAGTACATCGATGTTGTCGCCAGTGGTCGGCGGAAGGTGCACGTGCCCGTCGACCTGGGACCGATCCGCAGCGACGCACGGATGCACGCCAAGACCGTAGGATCCTACGCAGTGCTGTAGGGGACCGCACCGCCACTTCCCAGCAAATTAGGGACACTGTTGCTCCTGGGGTATCGGCGAGGACCATTAGCAACCGTCTCCATGAAGCTGGGCTACGGTCCCGCACACCGTTAGGCCGTCTTCCGCTCACGCCCCAACATCGTGCAGCCCGCCTCCAGTGGTGTCGCGACAGGCGTGAATGGAGGGACGAATGGAGACGTGTCGTCTTCAGCGATGAGAGTCGCTTCTGCCTTGGTGCCAATGATGGTCGTATGCGTGTTTGGCGCCGTGCAGGTGAGCGCCACAATCAGGACTGCATACGACCGAGGCACACAGGGCCAACACCCGGCATCATGGTGTGGGGAGCAATCTTCTACACTGGCCGTACACCACTGGTGATCGTCGAGGGGACACTGAATAGTGCACGGTACATCCAAACCGTCATCGAACCCATCGTTCTACCATTCCTAGACCGGCAAGGGAACTTGCTGTTCCAACAGGACAATGCACGTCCGCATGTATCCCGTGCCACCCAACGTGCTCTAGAAGGTGTAAGTCAACTACCCTGGCCAGCAAGATCTCCGGATCTGTCCCCCATTGAGCATGTTTGGGACTGGATGAAGTGTCGTCTCACGCGGTCTGCATGTCCAGCACGAACGCTGGTCCAACTGAGGCGCCAGGTGGAAATGGCATGGCAAGCCGTTCCACAGGACTACATCCAGCATCTCTACGATCGTCTCCATGGGAGAATAGCAGCCTGCATTGCTGCGAAAGGTGGATATACACTGTACTAGTGTCGACATTGTGCATGCTCTGTTGCCTGTGTCTATGTGCCTGTGGTTCTGTCAGTGTGATCATGTGATGTATCTGACCCCAGGAATGTGTCAATAAAGTTTCCCCTTCCTGGGACAATGAATTCACGGTGTTCTTATTTCAATTTCCAGGAGTGTATATGCTGGGTACAGCTTGGGTGCAGTGTTATGCTGTGAATTACCTACAAAGAATTTTGCTTTATAATTGTATTTATGTATTTTGTTATATCTAAAAACAAAGATGATGTAACTTACCAAACGAAAGCGTTGGCATGTTGATAGACACACAAACACACACACACAGAATTCAAGCTTTCGCAACCAACGGTTGCTTCATCAGGAAAGAGGGAAAGACGAAAGGATGTGGGTTTTAAGGGAGAGGGTAAGGAGTCATTCCAGTCCCGGGAGTGGAAAGACTACCTTACGAATGTCTGCTTGTGTCTGTATATGTGTGTGCGTGTGTGCGTGTGCGCGTGTGCGCGCGTGGGTGTATACCTGTCCTTTTTTTCCCCCTAAGGTAAGTCTTTCCGCTCCCGGGATTGGAATGACTCCTTACCCTCTCCCTTAAAACCCACATCCTTTCGTCTTCCTTTCTCCTTCCCTCTTTCCTGATGAAGCAACCTTGGGTTGCGAAAGCTTGAATTTTGTGTGTGTGTTTGTGTTTGTTCATGTGTGTATCAACATGCCAATGCTTTCGTTTGGTAAGTTACATCATCTTTGTTTTTAGATACATTTTTCCCACGTGGAATGTTTCCCTCTATCATGTGTATTTTGTTAGTCATCTAGACACTCCAGCGAGCTTACAATCATCACAACAGTTCTCAATTTTTTGTTTATACCATATGTTTATCGATGTGCTGTGTTAAGCAAGGCATTCGTCGTACCGTTTGGCACCACTTGTTTGTCTTAGCTGTTTTTGCACCCAAAAACAAAACAAAACAAAAAACTGGTTGTTTGTTTCTCATATCAGAAAGTCCCAAACTTTGCTACAGCTGTGCCAAAGATGTATTGGCTTTCCATGTCTGCCACTGATACACCCAGTTCCTGTAGGTATTTGATTCAAGTGATTAAATGATCCTTCAGTGTCTGTCTGCAGTTGTCATTCTGCACATGTTTCTCTCTCTTCTTGTTCCCTGCTGTTTCATTGCAGGCTATACCAAACATTATTTTATATTTTTGATGTCTTTCTCTAGTGATAGAGCTCTCTTTGAATTCATTTACTTTCACTGTCTTGGAGTCAAATTGGGACAAAGCTGTTGTGTTGCTCTTTCTGTTAAGAGCTGTGAGTCTGAACTTTACTATTGAAAATAGGGGCTGTAGTTATATTTATCACCATTTTGACTTTGACATTATCTCTGGACTGTTCTTAAAGGCAAATCGGTATGCTCCACCTGGAATCTTCCTCCTGTTGTTTTGGTTAATTATCAAGCTGTTTGCTTCCTGGACAGGTGTACTTAATTCAACAAGCTGTTTTTCACTTCTGTTGGTCTTGCTATGTACCAGTTAGCACCCTATTCTATATTTTGGTTCCTGTCCAACTTGTACATTAAAGTTACCAAGTAAGATCTTCACATTTCAAGATGTTCGCCGTTCTGGTATACATCATATTCCAGTATGTTCAAGTCCTTCTGATTATTTTGTTTGTTGGTGCATGAACCTTAGTAAAAGTATCTGTTTTGTTTGAAGTGAATATTGTTGGTAAACAGTCTCTCACTTATGGGGTCAAAGACCAGATTTTGTTACTGACAACATGAAGTGTGCTGAGAACTGCGGTTTTAATCATCTTTCTCCTTTTTACTATGCTCTTAAAAAAACAATATTCAGCTGATTAAAAGATTTCTTCCCATGTGAAGCAAATTTCTTGAAATCTATTACTAGAAATTTATTGTGGTGGAGAGCTTTAGTCAGTTGTTTCATCTTGCCAGCATGTGTTAATGAGTTTGTGTTTAAAGTTGCCAAGAAAGTCTGTGGCATTGGTTTAAATTTGAGAGAGGATTTCCAAGGTGCTGCAATTCATCTTCAGCATGATGTCTTGTCCTTCTTCCTAATCTAAACAGGATGATTCCATTGTATTTCTGTGGTGGTGAATTCCTTCAAAGATTATCAAACAGGGTACTAATTTGATTTTGCTGGGTCATCATGCTTGCATAGCTTGAGTTTGCTTTGAAGTAATTACTCACTTGTAATACAACCAGAACTGTCAGTCCTACAGGGCCTATACTTTGGTGTCCAGTTTGGAGCTTCGTGACACCAACCCCCCTCCCCCCCCCCCCCCCTCCCTCCCCTGCCCGTCCTTTGCCTGGGCTTACGGCCTGAAGCAACTCTGGTGAGCTACGCAGTCGATACACCAATACTTCTTATTATTTATGAATGAAAATGTAAATTGATGAAAGGCTTTAGTCATGTAAACTAAAGCAATTAAAAAATTTTCAGTGTTGTACTGTACAACAACAACACAGATTTATTCAAAATGGTATGTTTTATCATCCTCTTTGATGTAACTGAGCTTGGTCAGCCATTATTTGTGGACAGACATGATGTGGCTTGGGAGTCATTTGTCTCAAAGTGTGTAAGCATGGTGCTCTCAACAGAGGAAAGAGAATTCAAACTATTAACACTCGCTGTATCTCCAACTGAGCTGGAGAATGATTTCTCAC
The DNA here is from genome assembly GCF_023864345.2 of Schistocerca serialis cubense. Classification (NCBI taxonomy): domain Eukaryota; kingdom Metazoa; phylum Arthropoda; class Insecta; order Orthoptera; family Acrididae; genus Schistocerca; species Schistocerca serialis. The sequence goes on along the minus strand of NC_064642.1, from coordinate 559,276,914 downwards.
TCACAAAACCGTGAAATTTCAGGTGTAACCTGTGTCTTACTTAAGGAGGAAACAACCTTGTGCTAAGAAAATCAGAGTGAATTGTTTACTGGAGTTGGACTTGAAATCAATGCCTTGCCTTTTGAGGGTAATGTTATTACTGATTGAGCCAATCATAAATTAACATCATAGCATTCTGTTGTTACATCTACTACTTTCCAAACTTCACATAAGCTATAAGCTGTTCTGCATAAATTGCTGGGCTAGCTCATAGAAGAAAGGCTGCGAAGGTGGTTTTTGATTTGCATTTGGATTGATCAGTCAGTAAGAGCATTGTTTGTGAAAAGGAAGAACTGGGTTAAAGACCTGGTATAATACACAGTCTTAATCTGTCAAGAAGTTTCCCTGCACTTCACAGTACTGCAGTGTGAAAGATTCATTCTGTAACTTTATGCTGCAATTCGTAGGTCAATGAACTATGCACTACTTGTAATATTCACCAGGAGACTTATACATTCATTTGTCAACCTCAGTATTGTCTGCCATGTATATTTACCGGAAATTTGCATGCATAGGTTTGTAGCTAGCATCTTCTATTATGTTGGATAACAAAGTGTCATCTATGTGAAAATCAGTTAAGTTTCCATCCTTCCCCTCGGTTCAGCTTGTGCATTAGTTGTAGATTTAAGAATAAATATTTGTAGAGCTATTTGTTATCCATTCAGAGTTGGTTGAGTTACATCCCTGTAGTCTTATACTGTTATTTGCATGAATGTTTTTTATTTCCTTGAACACCATGTTTCGTGCTTCAGATAACAGAACAACTGACAATTCTTTTTCCTGCCTGGGACAGAGAGAGAGAGAGAGAGAGAGAGAGAGAGAGAGAGAGAGAGAGAGAGAGAGAGAGAGAGTTGCCTGGAGTTGTGGTGTTCCTCTTTCATTGAAAAGGGGGGGGGGGAAATCTAGGATATGAATGTTACAAAGGAAATCTTACATACAAAAGTGAAAAAAGCCTATCTGCCTTCAAAGCCTTCAGGGTTTGCAGTGTTGTTTACTATTGCATCAGAAAAGCTAATAGGGATAAGGAACTCTTGTACCCAAACATTGTCAGTGGAAGCTAGAACTAGCACTAGTACTTGCTAGTACTCCCGCCAGCAAAAACTTGAGGTAAATTCAGTCATGCATATTTTGCCATCTTCAAATGATCAAAGCTGCAATAAGCTGAAGACCAGTACGAATTCCACACAGGTATATGTGGGAAATCAAGAAAAAGTTTCTCAAACAGATAATCCTCCAGTTTCAAACCAAATACAAAGAACTGAAAAAGTCACAGGGCCAAAAGATCCAAGCTCATTCCATCAGATAATGCTGCCGTGCTTCTGACTGCAGTGTCTGATGATGCTCCATCAATTGTGTCTATGGAAGAAAAAGTCCTATTTATCCGTCTCTGTATAGGAGATTGCCCCATCACAAGTAGCTTCTTGTTCTGGTGCTGAGACCGGTGCTGGCATAGACATTTTGGCAAGTCTTACTTTAATGTGGTGCATTCTATATTCTCACAAGAGCACCTCTGTAATGTGGTAAAACTTTTACAATTTTCAATTTTGTGTTTTGTGTCAACCTAAGTTTTTATGCTAGAGGTTTTAGTGTGTTTCAGAGTCTTCCTCATCCTGTCTTAGTTCAGAGACAGGCCAATCACTTTTTGCTGCTGTCTTTCATTGTTGCATTTCTCATTGTTGCATTTCTCTTCTGAATGAAGAGAAGGACAAAGGGCTCTTTTTTAAGTTGGTTTCTTTTAACCAGATTCACCTGAAAACAGTAATATACCAGCACTAAAGACATAGTTATCCTGTGCCCTCCTAAACATATCAGTATCATCTTCCCCGTCCCACTTGCTAGCAGATAATGTTATTATTTGTGAGGTAGAAAGTGAAAAGGGACCTTGTGTTGAAAATGTTGGATTTTGAGTTGTAATTTTTATGTTCAGTGTTAGATTATGAACAATGAGAAAGAAAAGCCAGTCTCTAAATTTGAGTGAGTTATGATAGGTGGAGTATTTGTGATGGAAAAAGTGTTTTGAGATAATGCATTTTAAAGTTTCACTTTATTGCCACTGTTTAATTGGACATATTTAATAAACAAATCCTGCTTGTATATTAGCCTTGAAATGTCATTTGCCAAATGGTACAGAATTTTTTTAAATGATCATTACATATTGTGTGGTTCACTCATTCACACCTTTAGCGCATTGTAGTGTACATAAATTTAAAACCGAGCAAATTGGCCCCAATCAGAGAAGAATTAATGAACCCCATGCTGTCTTCTTTTGGAAATGTATTTGTATTTTCATTCTGCGTTATGACCAATGGCAAATTAGCGATATATGTTAGTATTTATAACTATAATATAAAAAGAGACCACATGTCTTGCTTGGCATTACTTTAAGTACAAAATGTTCTTTTTTACTTAAAACTTTTCTGAGCTCTCTAAAATGTGTCTAAAACTTAGTAGATACTATTTTGTATGAAACATCTAGAGGTCTGTTTCGCAAAGACTGAGATAGAATGCTTTTAATGATTTTATTGACTCATGTTAGTTTCAAACTACTTTCAAATTGATAAAGACATGTACAGAATGAAGCAAATTACTATAATAAAAAAAAATGAAAATAAAGATTTTAGACCTTTGAATGCTTGTACTGAAAATTTTAATTCTCCGACAAGAGGTCCCTTTTCATTTTCTGTGTAGCATAAATAGCTCTATCTGTATTCCTAAAGTTCTTTTGCTTCAATCAATAAATTTTATACTTTAAAGGCTCATTTTAATGTTCTTGTTTTTCTATATATTAATAGCATCAGGCTATGATTTAGTAAGTCTTCTCAATATATATAAAACTTCCTTTTGAAAACTTAATGATGCACGTTTTAATTCATTAATGAAAAAAAAGTGTTTGAGACAGTTTGCTATGTTACATGATTGTTGTTTAGAAACCATTGTGGGAACCCATGACAATGCAATAAGAGCTGTAGAATATTCACCAGAAGTGAATGCAATACTCACAGGAAGCTGGGATGCTTCTGCTAAATTATGGGATCCAAGAAGTGCACGCTGTGTAGGTACCTACACGCAACCAGACAAGGTAAGCATTTCTGCTCATAAAGTGAATGAAATTTCTCTCTACACATGACATAAGTTGTGTTTCCATCTAGGCTTGAAGTACGGCTCCAGTTGCAGGAAGCTCTCAGAGTAATATAGTTGGATGTCATGGTTTAATTTAGCATTGCCACCAAAGTTTAGTCATGTATGTTCACTGGTACAGTGCATGCAGATCATCATTTTTTTTTTACTGAGTTGAGTGTCTTCTAAAATAAGGTGTATGCTTCTAGCACTCTGTTCTTAAGTGTTTTTATTATTATTTTTTTATGCACTATTGTTTGGAATAAAAGGAGAGAATGGAAAAAGCTGTAGTGCTTAGTCTGATAAATGACTGTAACTCGGTTGTCAGAATAATAGTTAGGGATTACTATTTAATTATATCTCAAAAAATATTAGCACACACTTTAATATAATTAATGGATCAGGTGAAGTACTTCATATTTGTATTATTTAAGAGGAGAGATCATTGTAAACACAAGTAATTCCAGCCATGTGGATATCAGCACAGTGTTAAATAATTATTGAAGTGAGGAACAGGAGCTTGTAATATTCTGTAGTTTTCAAAAATGAGAGAAATACTACAATTAGAAGTCTATATTTTTGTTATTTCAGTCTCATTTCATGTAGTTGAGAGGTTAAGCTGTACATCGTAATTTTCTGCACTGAAAACCTGGCTAAATAAATGTGAACCTTTAATAACAGAACATGAGTGTGTTCTATGGCAATTAATGACTGATCTGTCCGACCAATATAAAATTAAGTACATACCTTCAACAGTGCAAATGTCTTCAACATTTTGCAAGTATCAGTGTGGTATGGGAAATATTTATATCCTTTGATATCAGTCACCTGCCTCCATTGCTAAGGTCACTAATGCACACCTGTGTGGTGATGCTTGACTCTAATGTGAGCCGGATTGAATCATGGTGGTGGAAAATTTTGACTGCCAATATTTGGCCAGGGAGGGGAGGAAAGTTAGTTGTGTAAAGTTCCTGATTACCAGTCTTCACACCATCGTCCTGGATTGTATTCCAAACCTCTCCACAGTATTTCATGAAGTGATGGCGTGTGACACTATTGATTGTGATCCATCTGACAGATGAGGTCTTTAATCTTGGTGGCCTCCTTGGGTGCTATTTGAGTAGGCTGTATTGCAAAGATCCATGGCTGCCGCTGTTTTCTGCTTGAGGTGGATGACTTACGAGAAGTGGAAGGAGGAATCCATGACAATCAACAGCATGGGGACTAAGATAGTGAATTACTTAAATGTGTGGGCAAGACCTGGTGCTAATATACCTGTGCTGCCAAAGCTCAAGGAATCTGGCATTGGTAAACCAAAACTGCAACCTTGTCATCTCCAATGCTATAAAACCCTCAGTTAGAGCTAACGACATTTATTGAACGCAAGTTATATAGGAACAAATTAAAATTGTCTGTTAGCCCACAGACAGCAACAGTTCTGGATAGTGAACCACAATAGGAATTAACATGGAATAGTTTCTGGTGAAGGTGGATAAAGTCCAGGCACTATGTAATCAAACAACTTATATTTAGTAATGAAAGTTCCATTAAACCTAGTAGTGGTGGGAACCATAATTATGTAATTTGGCTTATTATGCTCACAGTAAACAGTTGCAGTGGCCAGTTTCTGCAGGTAGAGGAGAATTGGATAATAGCATTTGATGGGAGAGTATAGCGTTACAGATCATTGGTTTGGTTATGGGTTACAATATGTTCCACTCCACTGACGATTTATTACCTGGTTTATATACATGCTAACTTTTATCTTACAATTACTTTGCAGTTGCAGTTCTTCAAATTATTTTGTGTAGTGGACCTGCTATGCAGTGCCACGAGACCCTGCCATGAGACTTCAGCTTTTGCAGTGGGGCAGGTGCTGAAAGAGAGCTCTAATGTGTTATTGCCACTAAATGACGTAGTCATTTTTGTGACAACTCCCGTTTTATAAATGCCTTTACAATTGTGGGTGAACAGATCTCTCTTAATGTGTAACTAGAACTAGATCACAACATGAATTACTGTACTGATTTGACATTTCAGAAGAGACTGACAGAATGACAGTTATTATTTATGATCTTCAGTTGTTTGGGCATTGACATTATTGCTCCATGGCTTCCAGTGCACCACCAAGTTGTAACGCCAAATCATAAGCAGGCCTCCAAGACAGGTGGAGATGTATTTGCCATCACACATTGTTGATATGCTGAGCTGCCATCTTGTACATTCATGCGCATATTTGTATTTCAAACCACACTGTCCTTTTATTCTTTAAATAACTATAGGTTCCCCTTTCATTTCAATGATAATAATAATAATCAGCACTTAAAGTACCTTAAACCAAAGTCTATTTTTATTTTATTTTTTTAAAAAGTCAATTATGCAATGCAGCGAGCTCGGTAAAAGATAGTTACACTGAACACACTGTTCAAAATATAGGAATCTCTAATCATACTTTTACTCATTACCTTCTATAAACTAGTAAGTACCTTTCTCATTTCACATTTTATTACTCTATTTGTATGGGATTTCTATGAGCAATCATAGCATTTCACAGAGAATATGAAAAATACTTGTAGTCGAACTGTTTGATCAGGCTATATCGTGATTACTCAATTGTGACTGCTTTTCCTTTCCTTTTCAGTTATTGATTGCAACAACTTAAGTTTCTCAAATATATGGAGATTAAAAGAAAAATTTAGGTCCATCCGTACCATAAGAAGTTACATGCTGACATTTTGATCCACAATCCTCTCAACAAATTTCAGATTTGTGATTAGTCAAACATTTGCCGAAAGGTGAATGCAAAGAATCATCAATACCTGGTGTATTTACCTTCAGCTATTTTGGAGAACACTTCAATAGTATGACTAACAGTCACTGTACAGCTTCTAACCTCTGTAAAAGCTGCACTTATACCTTCTTCTATGGACAGGTACTGTGTAAAAACCTTTTAGGCTTTTCATTGGAAGTGTCCCTTTTTTAATTCCTTGTTAAAAATTGGCCAGGTGCGAGTAGGGCTTGCACACTACGAATATAGTTTTGTACATTGACAGTTCATCCATTCCAGGAGTTGAAAATCTCAATGCTTTATGCCTTTTATTGAGAGTGATACTGGAAAAATATCGGTCCCAGGGACTCCATGACTTTCAAGAATGTTTTAGTTTGACATCAGGTAACAAATGACAAAATTGGAAATTAACAGTTTTCTGATTTTTTTTCCCTTTACATTTACTGTGAAACCAAAGTAACCGAACATCCAGAGGACCCAGTCCATTCCACATTAACACATTCAACACCGTTATGGAGCCACCACCAGATTGAATAGTGACTTGTTGACAACTTGGGGGCATGGCTTCATGAGGTCTGTGCCATACTCAAACAATACCATCAGCTCTTATCAACTGGAATAGGGATGCAACTGACCAGGCTGAGGTTTTCCAGTTGTCTAGGTTCCAACTGATGTGGTCATAAGCCCAGAAGAGGCACTGCAGGTAATGTCGTGCTGTTAGCAAAGGTACTCGCATTGGTTGTCTGCTGTCATGGCCCATTAACACCAAATTTTGCCACAATGTCCTAACAGGTATGTTCATCATTTGTCCCACATTGATTTCTGTGGTTATTTCACGCAGTGTTGCTTGTCTGTTAGCACTGACAACTCTAAGCAAACACCGCTACTCTCGGTAGTTAAGTGAAGGCCGTTGGCTACTGCGTTGTTCCTGTTGAGAGGTAATGCCTGAACTGTGTTATTCTTAGCACTCTCTTGACACTGTGGGCTGCAGAATACTGAATTCCCTAGCAATTTTCGAAATGGAATGTCCCATATTTCTAGCTCCAACTACCATTCCCTGTTCAAAGTCTGTTAATTCCCATTGTGCAGCCATAATCAAGTTTGAAACCTGTTCATATGAATGGCTTCAGTAAAAAAGACAGTTCCACCATTGCACTGCCCTTTTATACTTTATGTATGTGATACTGTCTTGATTTGTATATGTGCCTATTACTATCCCATTACTTCTGTCACCTCAGTGTATATGATGTACTATCACCAATTTGCCATTTTACAGTATTTCATTCCCTTTTATACATGATCAGTTTGACTAGTTAATCTACCTTGAACCTCTTGTTGCCATTTGAGCAGATTGTGAGTCAATGTTTTCCTCACAAAACTAAGTTTTCTCTTGACAGCCCTGTTCAGCAGTACCTCAGTGACAGTCTGATCCATCACTTTCCTTAGCCCTGCTTCGAATTTTTCAGTAATTTAATCACCCTTTTCCTTTAAAAATTGCTCTATTTTGCTTTTGAGCTCAGCACACAGATTTTCTAAGCACAACACTACATGTTTCACTGTGAGCTTCAGGCAGTTTCACTCCAGTTGCAATATGTCAAAACTTTCGGACAAATTTTTTACCTTTTTTGGAAGGCCCTTAATGGTTTCCCTGAAACCTAAAATTTTGGTTTTTGTGTGATCCTAATCAGATCTTAACACTTCTGTTAAGTTGTTAGCCTCTTCTGCTTTCAGCTGTTCGGTTTGATTCGTAACTTGTTCACTGACTTTCTCAATTAGCTGTTTCAAAGTAGGATAATCATTAGACATAGTGTCTTGCTAATGATTCATATAGGATAGGTTACTATTAATGGTTAATTGTTATTGTTGTTGTTTTGAAAAGTCAATGGACATGCTTTTTAATTTTTGCAAATCAGTGCAGGAGAATTTTGCACTGTAGTAACAGACTCATTTGTGAGTGCTGACGTTACATTATGTACTCCAATAACGGGGCTAGAAGTAATTGAATCTGGATAAATTACTGGATTCAAATTCATAGTATTAAAACTTGAGCATTAGAATTAGAGGTAATGCTATTGGTAATACTAGGGCAGCGTGGAGGGTAAAAATCGTAGAGGGAGACCAAGAGATGAATACACTAAGCAGATTCAGAAGGACGTCGGTTGCAGTAGGTACTGGGAGATGAAGGAGCTCGCACAGGTTAGATTAGCATGGAGAGCTGCATCAAACCAGTCTCAGGACTGAAGACCACAACAACAACAACAACTACTACTACTATTGGATTCTGTACATGCATCTGTTTCAGCTGGCAGTGTAATATAACTCACCACAGGTGAGCCAGCAGTTGTGTTCAAGTTGGCAGACTTGCTATTAACAGTTTGAATATTCACATTTACAGTATTTAGTCTGCACCATTTTCAGCAATTGCTGGAGAGTTGCAACTGTAATAAGGGACAATAACTTTCCAAAACCTTATCACTTTTACATAATACAACTGAAAATATTTCAGAGGTTATGTCTGCTGCTCATTAATGTGTGTAGTAAAAAGTATCTTGGGTAACAGATACTGATCACACTAACCTGTGGCATGTGCTTAACTACAGTTGTACGCCATCATGCAGAATTTCTACAGATTGTAACTTTAAATACAAAAAAACTAAAAGATCTGACTAATTAAGGGAAAAAAGAGGTCTTAGTGTGTAGGAAATTTATTACTACTGAAGTGGATCTACTGATTTTAAAAGCATTAAGTGATTCTGATCTCTTTACCTGTTGCTGTATACAGCAACAATTGTTATGCTAGTAAATTTGTAACTCTTTGATATTGAATTCTTTTCCATTCAGACTTTCTTGTATTTTAGAGAGTTGAGTGCTTGCATGTAACAGAAAGGAACAAAAATATTACAGCATATATACCATAAAAATAAAGTCCTGTTACAGCCATAGCATAACTCTCCCTCTCCAACTGAGATGAAGAGTTACATTGCTGAAGGAAATTATTTGAGGAAGAAGATTTGTCGACTCGTACTTTGTTGCCAGGATAACAGGCTCGCGATGTCTAATTCACGACTGTGTTAATATTAATTATTAGAAGTGTGCAATAGTAGTACAAGTACAAGTTTATATGCCAACTAGCTCTGCAGATGACGAAAAAATTTATGAAATGTATGATGAGATAAAAGAAATTATTCAGATAATGAAGGGAGCCCCCCCCCCCCCCCCCCCCCCCATGAACCATGGGTCTTGCCGTTGGTGGGGAGGCTTGCGTGCCTCAGTGATACAGATGGCCGTACTGTAGGTGCAACCACAACGGAGGGGTATCTGTTGAGGGGCCAGACAAACATGTGGTTAGACAAACGTGTGGTTCCTGAAGAGGGGCAGCAGTCTTTTCAGTAGGTGCAGGGTCTGGGTGATTGACTGATCTGGCCTTGTAACACTAACCAAAACGGCCTTGCTGTGCTGGTACTGCGAACGGCTGAAAGCAAGGGGAAACTACAGCAGTAATTTTTCCCGAGGGCATGCAGCTTTACTGTATGGTTAAATGATGATGGCATCCTCTTGGGTAAAATATTCCGAAGGTAAAATAGTCCCCCATTCGGATCTCCGGGCGGGGACTACTCAAGAGGACGTTGTTATTGGGAGAAAGAAAACTGGCGTTCTACGGATCGGAGCATGGAATGTCAGATCCCTTAATCGAGCAGGTAGGTTAGAAAATTTAAAAAGGGAAATGGATAGGTTAAAGTTAGATATAGTGGGAATTAGTGAAGTTCGGTGGCAGGAGGAACAAGACTTTTGGTCAGGTGAATACAGGGTTATAAATACAAAATCAAATAGGGGAAATGCAGGAGTAGGTTTAATAATGAATAAAAAAAATAGGCGTGCGGGTAAGCTACTACAAACAGCATAGTGAATGCATTATTGTGGCCAAGATAGACATGAAGCCCACGCCTACTACAGTAGTACAAGTTTATATGCCAACTAGCTCTGCAGATGATGAAGAAATTGATGAAATGTATGATGAGATAACATAAATTATTCAGATAGTGAAGGGAGACGAAAATGTAATAGTCATGGGTGACTGGAATTCGAGTGTAGGAAAAGGGAGAGAAGGAAACATAGTTGGTGAATATGGACTGGGGGTAAGAAATGAAAGAGGAAGCCGTCTGGTAGAATTTTGCACAGAGCATAACATAATCATAGCTAACACTTGGTTCAAGAATCATAAAAGAAGGTTGTATACATGGAAGAATCCCGGAGATAATAAAGGGTATCAGATAGATTATATAATGGTAAGACAGAGTTCTAGGAACCAGGTTTTAAATTGTAAGACATTTTCAGGGGCAGATGTGGACTCTTACCACAATCTATTGGTTATGAACCTCAGAATAAAATTGAAGAAACTGCAAAAAGGTGGGAATTTAAGGAGATGGGACCTGGATAAACCGAAAGAAACAGAGGTTGTACAGAGTTTCAGGGAGAGCATAAGGGAACAATCGACAGGAATGGGGGAATGAAATACAGTAGAAGAAGAATGGGTAGCTCTGAGGGATGAAGTAGTGAAGGCAGCAGAGGATCAAGAAGGTAAAAGGACGAGGGCTAGTAGAAATCCTTGGGTAACAGAAGAAATATTGAATTTAATTGATGAAAGGAGAACATATAAAAATACAGTAAATGAAACAGGCAAAAAGGAATACAAATGTCTCAAAAATGAGATCAGCAGGAAGTGCAAAATGGCTAAGCAGGGATGGCTAGAGGACAAATGTAAGGATGTAGAGGCTTATCTCACCAGTGGTAAGATAGATACTGCCTACAGGAAAATTAGAGAAACCTTTGGAGAAAAGAGAACCACTTGTATGAATATCAAGAGCTCAGATTGAAACCCAGTTCTAACCAAAGAAGGGAAAGCAGAAAGATGGAAGAGTATATAGAGGGTCTATACAAGGGCGATGTACTTGAGGACAATATTATAGAAATGGAAGAGAATGTATATGAAGAGGAAATGAGAGATACGATACTGCATGAAGAGTTTGACAGAGCACTGAAAGACCTGAGCCGAAACAAGGCCCCAGGAGCAGACAACATTCCATTAGAACTACTGACGGCCTTGGGAGAGCCAGTCCTGACAAAACTCTACCGTCTGGTGAGCAAGATGTATGAGGCAGTTGAAGTACCCTAAGACTTCAAGAAGAATATAATAATTCCAATCCCAAAGGAAGCAGGTGTTGACAGATGTGAAAATTACCAAACTATCAGTTTAATAAGTCACAGCTGCAAAATACTAACACGAATTCTTTACAGACGAATGGAAAAACTGGTAGAAGCTGACCTCGGGGAAGATCGGTTTGGATTCCGTAGAAATGTCGGAACATGTGAGGCAATACTGACCTTACGACTTATCTTAGAAAATAGATTAAGGAAAGGTAAACCTACGTTTCTAGCATTTGTAGACTTAGAGAAAGCTTTCGACAATGTTGACTGGAATACTCTCTTTCAAATTCTAAAGATGGCAGGGGTAAAATACAGGGAGCGAAAGGCTATTTACAATTTGTACAGAAACCAGATGGCAGTTATGAGAGTTGAGGGGCATGAAAGGGAAGCAGTGGTTGGGAAGGGAGTGAGACAGGGTTGTAGCCTCTCCCCAATGTTATTCAATCTGTGTATTGAGCAAGCAGTAAAGGAAACAAAAGAAAAATTCGGAGTAGGTATTAAAATCCATGGAGAAGAAATAAAAACTTTGAGGTTCGCAGGTGACATTGTAATTCTGTCCGAGACAGCAAAGGACTTGGAAGAGCAGTTGAACAGAATGGACAGTGTCTTGAAAGGAGGATATAAGATGAACATCAACAAAAGCAAAACGAGGATAATGGAATGTAGTCGAATTAAGTCGGGTGATGCTGAGGGAATTAGATTAGGAAATGAGACACTTCAAGTAGTAAAGGAGTTTTGCTATTTGGGGAGCAAAATAACTGATGATGGTCGAAGTAGAGAGGATATAAAATGTAGACTGGAAATGGCAAGAAAGCGTTTCTGAAGAAGAGAAATTTGTTAACATCGAGTATAGATTTAAGTGTCAGGAAGTCGTTTCTGAAAGTATTTGTATGGAGTGTAGCCATGTATGGAAGTGAGACGTGGACGATAAATAGTTCGGACAGGAAGAGAATAGAAGCTTTCGAAATGTGGTGCTACAGAAGAATGCTGAAGATTAGATGGGTAGATCACGTAACTAATGAGGAGGTATTGAATAGAATCGGGGAGAAGAGGAGTTTCTGACACAACTTGACGAGAAGAAGAGACCGGTTGGTAGGACATGTTCTGAGGCATCAAGGGATCACAAATTTAGCATTGGAGGGCAGCGTGGAGGGTAAAAATTGTAGAGGGAGACCAAGAGATGAATACACTAAGCAGATTCAGAAGGATGTAGGTTGCAGTAAGTACTGGGAGATGAATAAGCTTGCGCAGGATAGAGTAGCATGGAGAGCTGCATCGAACCAGTCTCAGGACTGAAGACCATAACAACAATAACAATAACAACAACAACAATGAATCATTTAATGTATCATTACAACATCCCTGGTACCATCAAAGACTAGTAATTATGTACATTGACAGTATAATTAAAGGATAGTTCCTACTCACTGTATAGCAGAGATGCTGAGTCACAGAAATGCACAACAAAAAGATTGCCGCACAGTTAGCTTTCAGCCATCAAGGCCTCGTCAAAATTACACACACACACACACACACACACACACACACACCGACCACAGTCTCTGTCAGCTGGAGCCAGACTGCGAGGAGCAGGCCACTAAGGGAGAGGCAACCAGGTGGGGGTAAGGAGAAGGTTGTGGTGGGGAGGGGGATGGATAGCAGAGTAGGGGTGGGGGATGGTAAAGTGCTGCTGGGAGCATGCAGGGATGAAAGCAGAGTGGGGTAGCTATTTGCACTAAAGCGGGGGGCGGGGTGAGAGGAGAGAAGTAAGAAGGCTGGTGTGTTGGTGGAATAGAGGGCTGTGTAGTTCTGGAATGGGAACAGGGAAGGGCCTAGATGCGTAAGGACAGTGAGTGACGAAGGTTGAGAGCAGGAGTATTACGGGAATGTAGGGTATATTGCAGGGAGAGTTCCCACCTGTCCAATTCCGAAAAGCTGGTGTTGGTAGGAAGGATCCAGATGGCACAGGCTGTGAAGTGAAGCAGACATTGAAATGAAGCAAGTCTTGTTGAGCAGTGTGCTCAGCACTAGGATTGTCCAGTTGTTTCTTGGCCACAGTTTGTCAGTGGACATTCACATGGAGACACAGCTTGTTGGTTGTCATCACCACATAGAATGCAGCACAGTGGTTGCAGCTTAGCTTGTAGATCACATGACTGGTTTCGCACGTAGCCCCACCTTTGATGGGATAGACTGTGATGTTTATGACAGAACTTGAGTAGGTGGTGGTGGTGGTGGTGGTGGTGGTGGTGGTGGTGGAAGAATGTATGGATAAGGTCTTGCATCTAGGTCTGTTACAGGAATATGAGCCATGAGGCACAAGGTAGGGAACAGAAGTTGTGTAGGGAAGGATGAGGATATTGTTTAGGTTCGGTGGGAAGCAGAATACCACTCTGGGAGGAGTAGGAAGGATAGTGGGTAGAACATTTCTCATTTCAGGACATGACAGGAGGTAGTTGAAACCCTGGTGGAGAATGTAGTTCAGTTGCACCAGTCGTGGATGGTACTGAGTCAGGAGGGTAATGCTCCTCTGTGGCTAGATGGTGGGACTTTGGGTGGTGTTGGGTAACTAGAAAGATAAGGCACAGGAGATATGTTTTGTACAATGTTGCAATCTGTAACAGCCTCAGTGAGACACTATAAATTTTGAGAGGGACCGCTCATCACTCCAGGTGCAGTGGCCACAGGTGGCTAAGCTGTGTGGAAGGGGCTTCCTACTATTCAAAGGGTAGTGCCTGTTAAAGTGGAGGTATTGTTGGTGGTTGGTAGGTTTGATATAGACAGAGGTACTGATATAGCTGTCTTTGAGGTGGAGGTCAATTTTGAGGAAGATGGCTTGACGGATTGAGTAGGACCAGGTGAAGTGAATGGGAGAGAAGGTGTCAAGGTTCTGGAGGAGTGTGGATAGGGTGTCCTCACCCTCAATCCAGATCATGTTTAGGAAGGATTTCCCTAGATGGCCCATGAATAGGTTGGCATAAGATGGTACCACATGGGCACCCATAGCCGTACCTCAGACTTATTTGTAGGTAATGCCTTCAAAGGAGAGGGTAATTGTGGGTGAGGATACAGTTGCTCATGGCGGCTAGGAAGCAGGTAGTTGGTTTAGAATCCTTAAGGCCATGGGCATTAGTGATGTTAATGTACAGGGAGGTGGCATCAGTAGCTCATTTCCTGCTCCCACCTTTGACTTCAACAGTTTACTACCTCTACAACAACTTCTAGACCTTCCCCATGTCCCCTCTTGGCTGACAAACCCTGTTTCGCATACCTACTACATTTACCCCATCCTGCAAAACTCCCTCTCACCACCACACAGAATCCGGAACCTAAACAGACCTGAAGCACAGTCATGAACATTTCCTCCAAAAGCCTAAGCCCTACCGAAGTATCAATCCTTTCCAAAAGCCTCACCTTTTGCCCAACCCCGAAATTCAGTCATGCAGGACTTGCTGAAGACCTTGTCTCCTTCTCCCAGTCCCTTCAGTGGAAACACTTTTTTGCCACCAACCCTACCTACTGAACCAAAGACCAATCTTGAACTCTGCCGGACTCAGTTTACTCCTCCATCTAACCGTGATCCAGCCCCACAGCCCCAAAATCACCCCCTGGTAACTTTTCACAATTTCTTAATCTCGAACCTTGCCCGCCATTATTCTCCAAATACCTTGACATAGAAACCAACTTTAAATCCACAGAAAGATGTGCAGTCCACCATCTAAAACCTGATCCCGACTGTATTATCCTACCTGCTGACAGTGGCACTGTTATTTTGAACCACAAGGAATACCTGCCAGAAGGACCCCACCAGCTCTCAGTTACGTACACCTATATATCCTGCCACAGTGATCCCATTCGAGAAATCCAGAAGTAGTCTCTACTCAAATCTTTAGGCCCACCCCAGAACCTCTCCCGGAGTCCATCTCTCTCCTCAACCCTACCATTCCCCACACTCCTACCTTCTACATATTTCCTGAAGTCCATAAACCCAACCGCCCAGGACACCTCATTGTGGCCAATTACTGTGCCCCCACACGGAGAATCCCTGATCTCGTTGACCAACACCTTCAGCCTGTTACCTGAAACCTACCCTCCTACCATTTCCTCCACTGACTCTCCACGGTTCCTGTCCCTTTAGCACACAGTGCCCTGCTTGTCACTATTGATGCCACCTCGCATAACACTAACATCCCTAATGTCCATTGCCTTGAACACTACCTTTCCCAAGGCCTGGCGGATTCCAAACCAACCACCAAGGACAAATCTACAAACAAATCCGAGATAAGCTATGGGCACCCATGTAGCACCATCTTATGCCAACCTATTCGTGGGCCATCTAGGGAAATCCTTCCTAAAAACCCAGAATCCCAAACCCTTCACCTGCTTCAGATTCATTGATGACATCTTCGTGGTCTGGATCAAGGGTGAGGACACCCTATCCACATTCCTCCAGAGCCTCGACACCTTCTCCCCCATTCACTTCATCTTGTCATACTCAACCCATCAAGCCACTTTCCTCGAAGTTGACCTCCACTTCAAAGATGGCTTTATCAGTACCTCTGTCCATATCAAACCTACCAACCACCAGCAATACCTCCACTTTGACAGTGCCACTCATCTCATACCAAGAATTCCCTTCCACACAGCCTACCCACATGTGGCAGTCGCATCTGGAGTGATGAGCGGAGCGGTCCCTCTTGAAATATACCGAAGGTCTCACTGAGGCTGTTACATATTGTACCTGCCCTCTCAACCTCGTACAAAAGCAGATCTCCCATGCCTTATCTTTCTAGTTACCCAAAACCTCCCAAAGTTCCACCGTCCAGCCACAGAGCAGCATTCCTCTCATGACTTGGTACCACGCAGGACTGGAACAACTGAATTACGTTCTCTGCTAGAGTTTCGACTACGTCTCATCATGCCCTGAAATGAGAAATGTCCATAAAGGTCACCTATCCAATCAAAGACAGGCCTACCTGTCAAATCAGTTATGTCAGCTAAGCTGCAACTAGTGTGCTGCATTCTACGTGGGCATGACAACCAACAAGCTGTCTGTCTGCATGAATGGCCACCGACAAACTATGGCCAAGAAACAACTGGACCATCCTGTTGCTGAGCATGCTGCCCAACATGACTGCCTTCATTTCAATGACTGCTTTACGGCCTGTGCTATCGGGATCCTTCCCACCAACATGAGCTTTTCTGAATTGCACAGGTGGGAACTCCCCCCCCCCCCCCCCCCCCCTCTCTACATTCCCAAAACCCACCTGGTCTTAGCCTTCAGTAGTTATTGTTCTTACTCATCCAGCTCCTTTCCTGTTCCCATTCCAGCACAACACAGCCTTCTGTTCCACCAATGCACCCAGTCTTCTACTTTCTCTCCTTTCCATTAACCTCTCCCCCGCTGCCCTCTCCCTCTGCCCAACCTGACTGCAACTAGCTGCCCCAGTCTCCATCTCGTCCCTGCATGCTCTCAGTAGCACTTTACCATCCCCCATCCCTACTCTGCTATTCCTCCTCCTCCCCACACTGGCCTTCTCCTTAACCCCCACCCGGTTGCCTCTCCCACAATGCCCTGCTGCTTGTAGTCTGGCTCCAGCTGCCAGAGACTGTGGTCGTGTGCGTCCAGGTGGGCGTGTGCACCAGTTGTGTGTGCATGAGTGTGTGGGTGTGTGTAGGTTGTCCAACTCAGTATCTCACTTATATGGTAAGTAGCAACTACCCTTTTCATTATATTGTTACATTTTGTCTTGATATTTCCATTGTTTTATTAGGTACATTAGATACACAGCAAACTCTAAACTTCTGCAGCTCTCTTACTATTTTAGAACGTGGCTGCTGCTGGAATTAATTGTAGAAAGCCTGTTAGGGCATTCCCTGGAGGTAAATCAGACTTAAGTTGTAAGTTGTCAAGTAGAGTTGCATTCTTAGCTTGATAAGTTGATATAGCATTACACACAATAGCTCAGTTTATGAGATCTAAGTTTGAGCCCTGGTCTGCCAATTGTAATCTGCTGTGATGGCTCCCGGCACAGTCTGCTGTGTAGTGAATGTTCCAGTTTGCACCTCTCAAGGCTACAAGGCTATTGTAGTGCTTTCCAAATCTTCTTCCCCCCCCCCCTTCCCCCCTCCCACACACACACACCTTGTAACCACTGCTAAATTAGGAAGTTAGGTCGACACTTAAAAACTTGAGTTAGTGGCTCCACCCCCCCTCTCTCCCCCTCTCTCCCCTCTATCCCTCCTCTCTCCCCTCTCTATCCCTCCTCTCTCCCCTCTCCATCCCTCCTCTCTCCCCTCTCTATCTCTCTCCTTCCCCTCTCTCCACCCCCACCCCCTGCACCACCTTAGTTCAACTATGGCTGCAGTAAACTGACATGATTGATCTATACACAACCAACAGTTCAGAAAGTTTGTATGACCTTGTTATGTCAGTCACTAGGATTGAATATTTTTATTCCATTTTCTGCTTCCTACTCAAGCATTGTGTGATGAAGCAAAGTGATGCAGCAAAACATACTCAGATATTTGTATAAGGGATTTTGGATCAAAATCTAGTGTGACTGTACTGGATTTTTTGTAATTTCTGTCATTGATTTGCAGTGGAAAATCAGTGGAATAGTTCATTAAGTGAAGCCACAGTCATTTCCTTAACTCATGAGGATGGATAATTACCCTACTTTTGGTTGGAGTCAAGTGTTATCAGCAGTGAAACAGTAACACAGTGATACAAAAATGGATAAACAAATTGAATTTGGGAAAGAAAGTATCAGAGATATGCATGAAGTAAATTAAGGAAACTGTAGGAAAAAATGGTGGAATTTAAACGTAAATGTCAGGTCTCTTAACACTATCGTACCTGATATGGTGGTCTGTTTCTAACATTTTAACAGCTGATTAAATTAAATGTGATTACATGCTCCAACCCCCCCCCCCCCCTCCTCCCAACTCCACCTTCTCCCCTTCCCAACCTGACTTTTCCAAAGACAGAAGTCTTGTTTTAACTAAACATTGCTTTTATATGAGTGGGTACGTTAGTGTCTAATTTGATGTTGCAGCAGTTCAGGCAACTGCTGTGACCTGACACTTTCTGGGAAGTACATCTTGTCTCTCAGTGACGATGCGGAAACACTTCTCTCTCGTACAGAAAATATTCCTGAATAATTCAGATACTGTACTTCTGAGATGTTGAATATTTGAATTGTCATTTTATTTATTAACTCTAAGCTTCAGTTTGTTTTTCTACAGTGCATTAACATTGCACCCTCTGTTGTGTTCTAGGTATTTACAATGAGCTTGTGTGGCGAAAAATTTGTTGTTGGAACAGCAGGACGAAAAGTGTATGTTTGGGACTTACGTAATATGGGTTATGTACATCAGAGAAGAGAATCAAGTTTAAAATACCAGACAAGATGCATTCGATGCTTCCCAAACAAACAGGTATGTCTTAAATATATAAGAAAGTATATATAACACTGGATAATAGGATGGATTACACACACACACACACACACACACACACACACACACACACACACACCATTTTTCAATTTTTATGTGGAAAGATTTATTGGACCATCCTGATTATCATTGTAGTAGAATCTTAAAATTCTCAATTTGTGCCATCTCCGTCTTACACAGTGTTTTTAGTACAGTAATAATGTGCACCCTGTTTTATGGCCTGTCTTCCCTGTTACTTGCATTTTTATTAGATTTTGCCACCATGTTTTTTTTACTTATTTTCTCATTTAATCAGCATACTCTGGTTCATTCCGGAGTGTTGGACAACTAGCTCTGTGTATGGAGTAGTATTCTTTTAATTTGTGAGTAGAATTAAAAAAAATTATTTGTTCGCAATATTATAAGATAGTTATTTGTACTCAGTTTGTGAGAGAAACTGCGATTAGTTCATGGAAACCACTTCTGGCTCTAAAAGTCTTTCTGTGGTGCCTATATTTATATCTGGTATTTGCATAATATATTACCTCTTAGTGTCGACAATAACATGAAAGACTTTCAAGTAGATTGAAAGGTTTTAGGACTTCAGCGTCTTCAGTGAGATCTTACTTACAGGGAAAGTAAATGACTGTGGCAGTCATAGAAAATTTTTGAAAATAAAGGGAAACAAGAGTCACTCATATTTCCAGATGTAGGCATGCACTTGGCAGTTGTAGAAAGCCAAAAATAGATAGTGAAAACAGCTTATTTATAGGTTTGTAGTTTGAAGAAAAACATACAACTTCATTCTTTGTGTGCCACCATTGAACATCACGTGTCTTTCACTTGGAAGTCTCCATTCACAGTTTTATTTTTACCAAGCAAATGCCCTTTGTTACTGATGTCAGATTACCTATAGATCTGACAGTTACTTATTAATGTGCTCTCTCAATATAGTTCTTGGTCTTGTCCGTTAACTGTAATTAGAAACTGTTTAAGGATCCTCACATCACTGATGCAAACCTTCGTCTTTCCTAAATTATCATTCCATAATACACTGACAATAAATATTTCTAGGATTTGGACCAACTCATTTCATTGCACTGTTCCATAGGACTTCTGAGTAAGTTTTGTGACACCATATATAGACTTGGCTTAAAGTTGTCTTCTTTACCAAATTTGCAGTGGTTACTGCGGATGTTAAGATTTTCTTGCTTTATAACATTCCAGTCTGTTAACTATCTCACTCACCAGCATTGTCTCCACTTCTTGACCATGTCGTTCCCTCTGAGACCCATAATATTTTTGATAGGCTTATTACTGATGATTTTACGTTAACTTCAAAACGCATATATGCTCTTGCTAACAAAAATGTAGCTGCTCATCATACAATATGGCTCTAATAAACTACATTTACCCAACTGTAAGATGTTTTTTTTTCCCAACTTTGTCCCTTAGAAAATACAGGATCATCTTAAATTCACAGATTAAACTATTGTTGCTGAGGTCTGTGTTTTTACATTGTTTAGTAGATTAATATTGGGGTCATCTTACATTTGGGTCATTCTGTGTCAATTCAGCATAGCTTTCCAACTGACCATCTTAGATTTTTTTCAAATTTGGTGCATACAATGTTACAGACGAGAGATGGAAAACTACCAGTTTGCAGAGGTTTGTGACAATTATGAAAGTTGCAGTTCTGCAAAATTTGGAAATACTGTGAAATTTGCATGTGTCTGTCTCACACCCAAACCTCCACATGTCAGATACTCAGATCACTACCAAACGTTGTATGTAGATAGAGTATCAACCAAAATGCCGATTTAGTTTATGCTGTGTGTGTCGTCCAGTAGAACATGCATAAACAGTAATTAAAAGTAACACTAGAACTATGGAGCACAGGAAAGGCATATCTGTGATTCATAGTTTTTTAGATGCTGTGGGTGAACGGTAGAGCATTAGGTATTGTACCGAAGATCCCTCATTCAAACACCACTGAAGACAATTTGTTTTAACTGTTTATCGTGAAACTGTTGTATGGGAGAACATTTTCATGACGTGTAAAAGGACTTTCCGGAGTTATAGTAATGCCCTTTTGGCTCTCTTTTTGCTTCGTTAGCTGAGAGAAGCAAACCTGTAGAGCACATATTTATAAATGGGCATGGTGTTCTGTTGGACATATGTAACAGAACTGACACCAGTCATGATGAAGCAGCTAGTGCATTTCTAATTCCAGAGAATAAGTATAAACAGTCAGAACAGTAGAATAAAGACACAATTGCATCACACACATGGAAGTATTAATAGTCCCATATAACACTTTCACACATAATCTAGTAAAAAAACAGTTGTCATCATTGGGGTATGAACCCAGGACCCTTGTGGTACGATGATCTAATGCTCTACTAACTTCCCCACAGAAGCTGTACGTATTAGTTGCTCGCAGTACTGATTTTCTTGTACTTCGTAGTTCTGGTGTTACTTCTAATTAATGTTTATGCCCGCTCTGCTGGACCACAGCACATAGTACAAACTAAATTGGAGTTTTGGTTGATACTTGATTGACATAAAATGTTTGGTAGCTATCCGAGTGTCTGACATGTGGAGGTTTGGGTGTCGGCATAAATGAGTATAATTCTGATATAGTAATGAAACTTGTCTAATTAAAAAGCTAATGAGTAGAGCTTTACATTGATATGCAACATGGTGGGTTTGTATGAATTTTCACATTTAAGTTCATTGATCTTAATTTTTGATCTTGAATATCTCAGAACATTCCACCTTCAGGTTTTTTTTTTTTTTTTTTTTTTTTTTTTTTGCCCCAATATGCCAGTATAAATGTAATAAATATCAATATGGCACACCAAAGGCATCACGATTAAAAATGTATTTCGTCTACATAACTACATTAACTAGATGCAGTAAGCAACTATGTATCCATGGGTGTCCCCCCCCCCCCCCCCCCCCCCAGAACAGCAGCAATTGCAGTCACTATTATTCTGACAAATTGGTGAAAGTATCTTGCTGTGTACAGCCAATCAGAGAGACTTTTGTTTCAGCTAGACATTGTTAACTTGTTTCATGGCTGTAACTTATTTACTTAAACTGTGCTCTGTACATTGCTGTGTAGTATTCAGCAGGGGGGGGGCAAAGAAAAAGATCATTTCAGGTCAAAGTTCTAGTGCAGCAGTCCATTTAGAAAATATGCTCATGCAAGAGTACAGAAGAATTAGAGGAATGTTCAGGAGTGGATGGTAAGAAAAAGGGTCCTAATATATTGTTAGGTGGAAAAATTGCAGCAGATGTAGAAAGGAAAAGCCACAAAGCTCATTAACCCCTGCAGGTGTTGCCTCAGCTGTACTAGGTACTTTGTGTAGATTCTTTAAATGGCCTACACATATAACTATATATTCACACTGTCCCCATTTGGCAAAGATATCATGTAGAGGTATCAGTAAATTAACAGAAAGTTGAAGGGTAAACTGTGTCACTTATTTTATGTACTTCATCATCCCCCCCCCCTTCCGATCTTGGTGTCTGTTGGTCCTTTGAGGTGGTGCAATAAGGATGTACGTAATTGCGCTCTCCATGTTATTTTAATGAAAGGTTATAATATGTGGAAGTCACAAGTTTTCATTCCACTGTCAAGCTATGTCCTAATTTCCTTCTCCCAGTGTGACAAGGTAGATATTAAACCATAAATCAAAATTCAAAGGAAGCAACACTGAATTAATGTTCCAGAACTGTCACAATGTTTCTTAACACGTGTGCATCCATGCCTACGCATGTTTCTCGGCATATAAATTCTGGTGCAGCTAAACGATATTTACTTCAGCTCTGAATAATTCACATTATCTCTCTCCCAAACCATTGTAACTTTCAGAGAATATGTTAAGTGAAGATGAAATAGCATCGGACCTGGCACTGGATTATTTAAACACTAACCTTCAGCTTTTAGGTGAAAAACAGGAAAATGCACCCAAAGCCTCAGTGTTGGAACATATCGTATTTACTCGAATCTAAGCCGCACCTGAAAAATGGGACTCGAAATCAAGGGAAAAAAATTTCCCCGAATCTAAGCCGCACCTGAAATTTGAGACTCGAAATTCAAGGGGAGAGAAAAGTTTTAGGCCGCACCTCCAAATCGAAACAAAGTTGGTCCATTGTAATATGAGACACAATTTAGGTCGAATGAATGACGATACAGCTACAGTAGTTTGGTTCGAGTCGTAAGCTTAGCAGTTAAGCTTAACTAGGTAGCCATTGCTATGCGTCAGGCGCTCCGTATGTATTTATACGTGTACCCTTCCTTTTTCCTGTGCTTCATGTGGTTTGAATTGATTGCTTATTTTTCTTTGATCTGACAAGTGCCATTCTCTTTGTTATAGGTGTTTACGTGACTCTAAGCTGAAAATGCATTATTGTACTATGTCATGCATTGTTTGTAGCATTCTGATGATGTGTGTTTATGACCTGTCGCTGCTCGCACCACGGTTTGCTTTTGTGCGCGCTACCGCTGCTTACAATAAAAAAAAGAGAGGAATCGTCTCATTAGCGAAACAATGGCAAGAGACTGCTGTTTGTTGTTACTTGCACTGATGCTTTCTTTGATAATCATCAACAAGCACCAAATAATAGACTGCGTATGATAGAAGATGTTCTGAACGAGAGTTTAGCGAAAATTTTTCTCTGTTTGAAAATCTTTGCAGACGCCTCTTTAGTACGTTACATTCCGCACAGAAATTAGTCATCTTAGATTTAAAAATCTAGTCAATTGCTGTGCTTCATTTCTGACTATCACTATTAGGCATAAGAATAATATGAATAAAAACATGTCATGCTATGTATATTCTTCCCCATGTTTGCTGTTATCTCACTCTAGTTTCGTAGTTTATTAGGAAGACAGGATTTAAATGAGATAGCAGCAGCGAAGAACACATGGCAAAATGTTTATATTCACATTATTCTTATGGTGAAGAGAATACTGCATGTGATTCACAATTCATAAAAGTTCCTATTAGCAACCATCTCTTCTCACAGGTAGGAAAAAATTCAGAACGTAGAGTTGGCCATATTGACAAACATCCCAAACAGTCTTGCCAGTCGGATTTTCGTAGTACATTGAAATGCTGCTACTTTCGAAGATGAACAATACGGAATTTGTATTTACTTCATTGGATAATGTATGAAAATGCAGTGGTCGAAACTTGGGGCGGAGAAAAAAATCTCGTCTTCCACTTTTTTTTAAATTTATTTACTGACGCAGAGGTTTTGGCGCCAGTATTTGTCTTTGTGCCTGCAAAGCATGCCTGTGTAGCGCTACATATATTCGACAGCAGAAGTTAGTTGTGGCGGCACCTACCAACATTTTTCAGAACTTCCGCTTACTTTCCACTCGATTATAAGCCGCAGGCGGTTTTTTGGATTACAAAAACCGGAAAAAAAGTGCGGCTTAGATTCGAGTAAATACGGTACTTATGTGACACAACTGAAAAAAGAAGAATGTAAAACACGGAGATAGATAAATTATAGCCAGTCCGAAATGTTTTGCTACACAGAATGTATGTGTGACAAAAGACAATTTTTAACAGTACTTCCAAAGAGCTGGATTATAGGGAAAACTATGAAATAATTTTCCACTTCAGATTACAGTGGTATGAAGAGCAAAATGATTTTAGCTGAACATGGTTAATTGTGACACCCAATCCAACGTCAGTTAAGACGACGTGAAAAACTGTTCAATACGTACATGATTTTCACTGTGATCATCATTTGAGCCTTGAGACGCCAGGAAGAAAAGATTTTGTTTCTGTCTGTGTGTGTGTGTGTGTGTGGGGGGGGGGGGGGGGGGATGGAACTAAGAGTACATAAGCAGAAACAGCTAGGGTTCCACAATCTTAAGAAATTGCATGTATATTTCAAAGATATGTACCCAGATGTAAATATTGGATTCTCGAAATTTTGTGAGTTGTGGCCAAAACACCGTGTCATTGTGTATATCAGTGGGACCCATGCTGTTAGTTCATGAGTGTCTCACCAAAATTTTAAGTTAATAGTTGAAGGGTATAAATTGAGAGCTAACAAAGTGTGAAGAACGCTTATTACGATCATATAAACAGTGTGCACTATTTGTTATATGCAAGCCTGCACTTCCAGCATGTTTCTTAGGTGGATGTTCCCATTGTACAAGTTTGGTAGAACTGACGGATTAGCCGTTCGAACTGTTTGGTTTGAACTGCATTGACGAAATTACAAACAAATGTTGGTTAACTAGAGGTAGGTTAGTTCTTGAGACGATTTGTTTGTAGCTTGCTTCAGATACGCAAATAATAATTAAATATGCCATGTATCATATGTGGGAATATCTGATTGCCTTCAGCATAATACTGTGTGTGTGTGTTCTTTACAGCACAGTTTCATCAATTTCTTAAAATGTCACATTCCAACTCCAAAGCACATTTAC
This sequence comes from Schistocerca serialis cubense, assembly GCF_023864345.2. NCBI lineage: Eukaryota > Metazoa > Arthropoda > Insecta > Orthoptera > Acrididae > Schistocerca > Schistocerca serialis. The sequence goes on along the minus strand of NC_064642.1, from coordinate 559,251,865 downwards.
CACTTTTCGAATGAAAATGCTGCCCAATACAGAAACAGAAACCAGGAAAACTTTGAATGGCATAATTTTTTTTTTTTTTTTTTTTTTTTTTTTTTTTTTTTTGGCACATGGTAAAGGACCTTGTGTTGTGGTTGCAGGCACTGTAAAGAGACTAGCCATACTTATCAGCCTCAAGTGATCTCATGAAAACCATATTTTGACGCAACAGTTGTTTCGGTGTTGCAAAGAAATATTCCTTCGTGTGTCTTCGACTATATGTCAGTTTCCAGTTATGACTAAGACATTACCAAGCTGAAGCAACATTTCAAGAATACAAGTAGGATTCTATTTAACTGTAAGTTCCATTGCATAATACCTATTAATAAAGGTATAATAAAAACAGACACACATTCTTCTTCTGTAGTGAACAGAGTGGAGTCAGTGATTGATATGTGGAAACAAATGCTGTTAACAGACAGGCATGGATTTGCTGCCAGTATGTATGACAGTCATTGGTGGGTTGCATATGTCTTACAAAGTTATGAAGGAGCAAATGAAGTACAGGCCAGCTTCTTGCATCCACGTGGACCATCTCCATCATTTGTGTTTCTTTCCACAGCAGACTCTTGTGTTTTCAGAAGATGTGACATTCACACAAGACTAGATCCAGTGACACTACTAGAAGGACATACTCTTTCCCTGCATCAATCTGATGAACATTAACAATTTAATTGGAGACTTGTAAAACAAGGTGTAACCACATTGTATTGCCTTTTCATTGAAGCTACACTGTAAATTGTTCATAATACCACTACAGTAATATAAGCGTTATTTTTGTACAACATTACTTATGAACTGTATTTTTTAATAATTTCTGTTTTATATTTATGTGCTACGTTCTGCATTTTGACATTTTACCGATTCTGACAAAATAATGTTTTGAGCATGATGCCTTTGATGTGTCATCTTGATATTTGCCATGTTTATGATAGCATATTGGAGCAGTATATCTTTTTTTATAAAAAGGAATAAAGTGGGATGTTTTGAGATATTAGAGGTCAAAGGTTAAGGTCAGTGATTTTGAATTTGAAAGTTCTTAGAAACCCATCATGCTGCATCTCAGTGTAAAGATGTACTCATTAGCTTTTCAGTGTCAGAAGTTTCGTTGCTGTATCTGGATTAGATGTCCCTCTCTTGCCCTTTCTGTGTACCTCCTTCCCCTCCTAATTGCCCTCACTTTTCTTCCTTTTTACTCCCATTTTACTTGAAAATCTTTCTGCTGTCGTCCATTCCACCATTATATTTGTACTGCTCTTTTTTACACGTGTATTTGTGTTTACTTTTTTTTATATTAGATCTACTTTCCATTATGATGAACAGTGAAGACACCATTCATGTAACTACCATTTGAGACTATACATAGGACCTTACTTCATCTTTCTCCCTCTCTCACTTTTCCCCCCCATCTTGTAGTTGCTAACCACTGACCACTTGAGAGGAACCCTTTTCTTAATTGCTGTGAAATCTGATTCATATCTGATATTCCATTATTGTTTTCTGTCTATACTACATTACATTTGTCACTACCAAGCACCTAGCACTTCTCCTAGTTTCTCTCTTCTTGTGCCTTTGTTTGTAACCATTTCTTTATATTTCTGTAGTTATCAATGGAAAAATGTTCAGTTCTGTAAACATATGTGGGACTGTTTAGTCGTGATAGTCATGACCGTTTTTGAACATGTTTTGACAAATAGAGATTTTCACTAAACAGTTATAATTATCTATACTATCATAACAAATTTAACTTGAAAGACAGTCACAAGAAACACACAATTTTTAAGTTTGCTCAAAACTTTGAAAAAGGTGCTTCTTTTATGGGTGTCAAGATGAAATTGTGATGGTTACCAATGTAATTTTAGCATCAAGTCCAATTTGCCATAATCTCATTTAATGCTGTCCTTTGTAGTTTTCTCTCAACATACTGACTTGAGGCACCATTACATCAAACCAGCTTCCACTCTTTATTATGTTAGCAATTTTGTGGTGGAATTGTAATACATAAGTGTGGTATCCTGACCATGTGTGTATGAAGGCCTGCCGGACGATACGGAAATTAGTGACAGCCATTAGGTGTCTTGGCAACATCTGCAGGCGCTGCTGACATTGCCGTAAGTGCTTCTGCCTAGACATGCCCTTTGTGCCGGTGTATCGACACCCATGGTTTCCTTTTAAAGCCGGCAACATAGTGATCCTGGAATCAGTTGTAGTTTTTCTGCACTACAGTATTGATCCTGCTACACATCGCTGTCTTGGTTCCGAATTAACTACATCTTTATTTTCAATCCTGGTTTGCTCACTGGCCTTGTTATTCTGTCATGCCATCTCAGTTGTCTGTCCTTTTGTCACGTTGCTCTTTTGTGGCGTGGTGTCGACTCTCTTGGCCAGTTGCCGATCCTCTACTTGTTCCTGAGTCATTCCCAGATTTGTATGATTCCGGTCTATCTAAATGGTGATTAGATAAAAATGATAGCTGTGTTCCTTAACACTAAACTCGTGGAACAGCAAGAGCAACAGTTGCTCCAACAGCAATTTAAGCAACAGCAGTTCCAACAACAGTTCCATCAAATTGGTTACAGGTTCAAGGTTCCCAACCAATTTAGGTAGTGCTCAGTTCCCAGCCGGAGTGCCTCCTGCCCTGTTTCCGCCACTTAACAATGCAGAGAACGATTGGGTCATTTCTAGTGGCTGAAATGGCACTTCCCTGATTTTTCAGGTTTTGGATGATGCTCTCCAATGGTTGCTCTTCCTTTCTTAGGCTCCCCCTGAAACATAGATATGCAGTGCCCTGTTTCTGCCAAGAGAAACCTTTTTCTGTCTCTTTATGGGCAGCTGTTTAGCAAGAACTCGATCGCCTCTACGAAGCTTGGGTAACTGAACCTGTCAAAACTAGTCATTGGGCCACACCAGTGGTATGGCCAAGAAACCCAGTGGTTCCCTCTGGTTATGTGGAGATTTCAAATTGACAATCAATGGCCAGGCACCAACCCAATCCTGTGTCCGAAAGACCTTCACACGAAGCTTGTGGAGGTGAGTATTTTTTCAAGGTAGACCTTGCTGACACATATTTGCAGATCCTTCTGGATGAGAAATCACTGCGCATTGTGGTCATTGACACCCCCTTCGCGTTACAGGCACTTGCCCTTTGAGAACTCTTCTGCTCTGGCGATTTTCCAGAGGTACCTGGAACAGTTAGCCGTGTCTGTTTCCGCCTTGTGCTATCTATCTTGATGACTTCAATGCCACAGGCGCTACACATCGGAACCTCATTGCAAACTTTGTCCTTCTTTACTACATTGCGTGATTCGGGGATCTAGTGCCACATATGCAGAAGTGAGGAGTAAGTGAAATACCTTGGCCACTTGCTCAACAAAGATGAGATCCATCCCACTGACTACAATGTTTCTACCATTGACACTCTGCCCCACTCCCAAAACTTACAGGAGCTTTTTTGGGAAAGGTGAATTATTGTCCAAAGTTCCTTACACAAGTGGCCCACATCCATTCAGTCATTTGCAAAAGAAGGGCATTCAGTACAGGTGGACAGGTAGGTGCCTGTGAGTGTGCTTTCACACAGTTGAAGGGACTGTTACGCTAAGCAACTTTCCTTATGACCTCTACTCCATCGTGTCTACAGGTTTTGGCTGCAGGAGCCTCTTCACGTGGCATTGTTGCAATACTGGTGCATAAGAACAAGGATAGTACTGAGCAATTAATGTGCTATTCATCAGAGATGCTGACACCTGCTTGAAAAAAGATTTGCAGATTGGAAACAAAACTTTGGTGATCGCCTTTGACTTTAAGAAATTCCATGTTTACCTATTAGGGACCATTTTACCCTCATTATGAACCACAAACCACTAATAGCTTCCTTTCGCCCCACTCTTGGCATCCAGAGTGGGCTGCATGACTCCAGTGTTGGGCGCTCTTCCTCAACTTCCACATTTAAGTACAAGCCCACAGCACAGAATGCAAATGCAGATGCCCTTTCTTTTCTGCCCTCGAGGCCCAACCCAGCATTTGACCAAAAGGAAACTCCCTGTTTCCACAATGATGAGGAATGACAGCACACCTCAGATGGTATTCCCATTACAGGCAACATGCCTGCTGGCTGGGACTTAGCAAAGTAGTGAAGGCCACGGTGTGTGACTGTTCCGCTTGTGCCTTGTGCCTGGCACCAGGCTGCTCCAACCAAGTCTTATGCTGCCAGCTGCCCACCCTCTCCCATGCTCGACCACCTGTGGGACAGCATTCATCTGGACTTTGCTGGCCCCTTTGTGGGATGTATGTGGCTCATTCTCATGGACAAGTGTTGTGACTATTCATATATGGTCAGCATGGAGTCCACCACCATTGGTGCTACTGTCACTGCTTCCATCCTGATCCTAGCAATCTAAGGGCTTCCCTGCACTATCATCTCAGACACTGGACTCCAATTCACAGCAGCAGCATCCAAACAGATCTTCATCTCCAATGGCATCAAGTCTGCTGTTTCAACCCTTCTCTAAAGGCGAAGTGGAGGGTATGGTGCTTATGTTTAAGTAACAGATGTTGAAAGTGGTAGGTACTTCCACCAGCACGGCCTTGCTCACTCTGTTTCTGCCCAAGGCTGTAGCCCCGCGGAGATTTTTGGTGGATGACAGCCACGTACTCTCCTCCAATTCCTGGCTTCAAAGCTCATGGAACACTGGAAATGACACACAGAGTGCTTACTGCCGGGTGGAGCTTTGTATGCATACTCGGAATGGGTGAGACCCTTGTGGATGCTGGTCGCCTTCAGTGGGCAGCACCATACGATTGGGGACACTATGAGATGTGAGTGCTGGCATACAAGCCAGCTACATCTGCTCCTACTGAATGTTCTGCCAGTATGTAAATTGAAGACAGCCATTAGGCAGTGCAGACAAGTCTGCAGGTGCTACTGTTGCCGCTGTGAGTGCAACCACATGGATATGCCTGCTGTGCTGATCTATTGGCACCCACACTTACCTCTAAAACCAGCAGCGCAGTGGCTCTGACATCAGTTGCGATTTCTCTGTGCTATAATATTCATTCTGAATTCGCTACATCTTGGTTTTCAATCTTGGTTTGCTTGCTGGACTTGTTATTCTGTCGTGTCATCTCTGTTGTCTCTCTGTCTCTCGTGTTCTCCATCTCTTTGGTGCTTAGCTAGTCAGCTAGTTTCTGCTGGTTCTCGAGTTGTTCCCAGTTTTGCCTGATTCCGCTGACTATAATATTATCAATCAGCCTGTTGCCGGTAAAATAAGATCAGATGTAGGTTCTGTATATTGGTAGAATGTCATCACCAGATCTCGTAGTTGTTCGTGCCTACTGCCACAAATACGTTATGAAGTGGCAGTGAAGGAAGGATCGGGAGAATGTACGTGATATTGAAGCACGAGCTGTCATTGAATCATTTTAATAGGCAGCTGTTGGAACATATCCTTTCTCCCTCTTCCCTTTTGCTAATACCATCATCACCTTTCTGCTCCATAAGCAGTGTTTACTTCTTGTCGTTGATCTGCCCATTTCATCCATGCTTGGTATGTGGTGTGTATATTGTGTTCATGTACATAGAGATTCCTTGCCATCGAGGGCTTTCCCATGGACAGAGTCCAGCTGTCCATATTAAGATTTTCTGTAATTTCCCTAAATCTCATAAGGTAAATTCCGGCATAGTATCTTTGAAAATAGCACATACCATTGACTTCTCTAGTTCCAGCTTTTGCTCTGTCACTAATGACCTTGTCATCAACGGGATCTTATATCTCCTTTCTTACCTTCCTTTCTTCCCATAGATAGAGTAAAAACTGTTTTCAGGAATGAGCTGATAATTCTGTACCAAAGAAGTATCTGAGATGAGATGCGCCATTGTAAAGGTATAGCAATGTAGATGAATTTTAGGTAACAGTTTTTATTTTTATTTTGTTATATTTTTTAGGGTTCTGTCTTCTAATAGAAGCTAAGAATGAAAGACGTGGCAAAGACTGGTGATGTGTGTTTAGCAGCATGCTCAGAGCAGGGTCCTGATCTAATGAATTCAAGATTGATAGTAACAATGAGAAATATGAAATCTGAACATTAAGATAGATAATGCAACCTAGGGGAAAGTTTATTTTATGTTTAAGTGCCCTGTGTCTCTGTATCATCATTGTGAGGTTCTTTGATATGGGTGTATGTAGCATATAAATGTTTATGTTTGAATTAATGGTTTGACCTAGATTCTGGTATATGAGATTTGCCCCATTGGATAATTTTACTTACCGACATGAAGAAATAATATCCTACTTATTCTCAGATTATTACTTTGAACAATGGTGGAACTTGCCCAGAAAATGTGGTATTGACAGACTTTTCTGATGCTTTGCAGGGTTATGTCCTGAGCAGCATTGAAGGTAGAGTGGCAGTTGAGTATCTTGATACTAGCCCGGAAGTACAAAAGAAAAAATATGCTTTCAAGTGCCATCGGATTAAGGAAGGTGGAATTGAAAACATTTATCCTGTCAATGCTATAAGGTAAGTTTTATGCATGCACTAGCACTTTTGAAACCTCTACAAGTTAGAAGATCACTGAACCATTAATCTCTATAAATGACAGTGACTTCCATGAAATGTAGGGAAACACTCAGTTTATCAATATAATGTGTGTTTCTCTGTGCATGGTACAATGCTTGAGGGAACAGAAATTAATTCTATGAGAAGTGTTGAACTCTGAAGGGGGTGTAGTGCTTTTTCAGGATGTCAAAGACAAAAATTGGTGCTTTCATTATGTGATAACTGTAAGATATTTTAATTGAGTGTATCTCTGCATGGAAATTTTTTTTATTATGTTATATTCCTTTTCCTGTGTCCCTGCTTTTCTTAAACATACTGAAGCAGAATATGTAGCAACTGCAGTAAGTTGATTGGCATTTGAATTTGACATATTTAGGGTAAAGGGGTAGCTTTGATTACTTTCAGTCATGAATTGTGGATCACATTTATGTTAGGAGTGAGTGGGTGGTTGATGTGTTGAGCAAGATGTGATCAGTTCACAAACTTACATTAAAACTGAAGCCTTATTTATGACAAGTAAAATTTAGCTTTATGATTGGAAATTGATCTCTGATATTTCTTTCATGGGTGGTAATTTTATATTTGTGCCTCTTGAACTTAAAGCTTCAGATTGGAAATGGCTTATATCCTTTCTTTACAAGTCCCCAAAAGGTTCTCATGTTGTTGTGCTACTGCCTGGCCTACAATAATGGGGACAATGGAGAGATACACTTCAATATACTCTCAATCTTGTAACTGTCACGAAATTCTTTCACTCTTGTTACATTGCTTATATGTGACACTTTTACTATTCAAACTTTGAGTTGCGCCTTGGGTGGATTAAGTAGAAGAGTAGTGGTAAGGAATGACAGGAATCTACAGTTTAATTCTAACTGTCACACCATTTTCACTTGTCACAAATGATAACTAGGCTTAATACCTCTAATGATTGGCATCAGTAATTGCCAACGAATGTGTGCAGATATTGAAATAGCATGGAAGAATGAGTTTAAATAATTTCAGACAAGGGCTACAGTACTACCTCAGAATTGCTTGATGACTGTTTATATTTCACTGGATGAAAAGAAAATTTTGTGTCTTAGATGAGTTTGGTTTTCATGTCAAGTCAGAGGAAGAGCCAAATTTGAGAAATAAAGAAGAAAGATAGGAAACTGTTTCGAAGTGCAACTTAATGCATTCATGCCATTATGACAGCTGTGTGTTGCTGAATTGGTCACTTCTGCTTCCAACTCACTATGGAAGTGCTTCAATAATCCTTTGTAATAAGAGCTAGTTACTGTTTTACTCTTTTCCAAACCTCTTGATTTTAATGGTGAGTTCCAAAAAATACTTGCCACATCTTTTCCCGCCAGTTTAACAGATTTAACTGTTTCGATGCACAGTCACCTATGTCACCCTCTTTTAAATTGCTTATGCTTCTAGGAATAATGATAACATGATTCATCTATAGTCACAGAACGATACCAGGAGTCTTTTAGGTGATGCGTTAACTTCCTTGATCACAAATAGTGTTCCTCAAGAAATTTTAGTGTCAAGCATGTAGTGGTCTTTCCTGGAGCTATACCTAGGAGAAAGCAACATATTGGTTGACCCTACTTAGAGTTCAACGGTAAACGACTCCATGTGCAAAACCCCTCTCTTGCAGCATCTGCCGCTGGAGTTGGCTTAGCATCTCATTGACACTTTTGTGCTTACTAAATGATTATGTAAGAAAATGCACTGCTCTTCTGTGGATGGTTTCTTCTTTCTCCATAAATTCTACCTAGTATGGATGCCACACTGAGAAGAATTACTCAAGTATTGTTGGAATGAGGGTTTCTTGTGTTACCTCTCTCATGGGTAAACTATACTTCCTGAGGATCCTTTCAGTGAATCTCAGTCTACAAATTGCTTTACCTGCATTTAATTTTTTGCAGCAATTCCAGTTTTAAATCACTTCATACATGTACTGACAATATTATGAAAAGGATAGATCGCTACCCACTCACAGTGTAGTGGAGATGTTGAGTCAAGACTGCTAGACAATTGCGTTTGCATTAGTGTGTGTGTGTGTGTGTGTGTGTGTGTGTGTGTGTGTGTGTGTGTGTGTGTTGTCTAATTCAGAAGAAGGCTTAATGGCTAAAAGCTTACTTGTGTAACGGTCTTTTTGTTGTGCCTATCTACGACTTAACATCTATACACTATGATGATTAACAATCTGTCCTTTTTCATAACATTGTCATTATTCCATAATGGATTTTCCGTTGTTTCTTCATGTACTCCTAGATATTTTTGGAGGTGACTGCTTCCAGTGATTCTTCTGCAGTTATGTAATTGTACAATAACAAAGCTTCTGCCAATTTATCCACAATCTGTTATATTTGTTTATGTTGAGGGTCTGTTCTTAATCCCTGCAAAATCAATCTTCTGCAGGTCGTCTTGCATTTCATTACAATTTTGTAGATTGCGACTTCTCTGTATATAACAGTATCATCCACAAAATACCTCTGGGGAACTTCCAACATTATACATTTGCTCATTTATGTATATTGTGAAATGTAATGCTCCTATAACAGTCCCTTGAGGTAAGTCCAAAGTTGCTTTTATGTCTAAAGATTTGTTCCTGTTGAGAATGATATGCCATGTTCTGTTTCCTAGAATCTCTTCAGTCCAATCACACAACTGTTCTGATATTCCATGTGCTCTTATTTTGTTCAGAATTGGGTTACAAACAGTCATTTTCAGAGCCCATGTAGAAATTTCATTTCGCACAAACATGTAACATTCCAAATTCTACAAGAGGCCGACATTGAAAGATACAGGCCTACAGTTTTGCGAGTCTGTTCAACAACCCGTCTTGTAAATGGGATTGACTTGTGCTCCCCCCCCCCCCCCCCCCCCCCCAAAAAAAAAAAAAATAAAAAAAAAAAAAAAAAAAACAACACTAAGAACACTTTGCTCTTCAGGTACCCTAGGGTGCACTGCGGTGAGCAAGTGTGGTGGCACTATGCTTAATACTATAATACTTTGACCTTCTTATTTCTCTCTTACACCTTTCCCTTCATCTTTCCTCCTGTTTCTCCTTTTACCAGGAGGATCTGTCTGCCTTAGCTTGACTGTCGACTTTCCTCCCCCCTCTCCTGTTTCCATCCTCCTTCCCCCAATCATTCTTTTTTTTTCTCTCTGAACAAGGGACAATAGTTCTAAAATATGCAGTGCTGTGACATATTTTTATTTATTGGTAGAAATGGGAGGTATGCCTCCTGCCAGCTTAGTCTTTTTCTGTGGAATTGTAACAATTTTATGAATGGTGTTAACTTGGTAGTGTTAAAGTGCATCACTGTCACATTCTGTAGTTACTGACTATATATTAGATTACACTTGGGTAATTTCCAAAGTGTTCTACCCATATGCTAATATAATCTTTCTCACAAAATCTGTAATTTGATACAATTTTACTAGAATAAATATGCTTCATAGATCATTTAAAAGTATTTCACTATTAAACTTGTACTGCATTTTTCTCAGTTTTCATAACGGCTACAACACGTTTGCGACTGGTGGATCCGACTGCTATGTTAACATATGGGATGGATTCAACAAGAAACGTTTGTGCCAGTTTCACAGATACTCTGCTCCAATATCATCATTGTGTTTCAGCAATGATGGTAAGTAAATCTCAAGCTGTAATTTAATTATAAGACTATAAGAATGTTGTACCCTAAGTTAAAATCTTGAAAAACTGTTCTGAAAATCTGTGGCAACTATCTTAATTCAGAACTCTGAATACACAGTGGTATGTCTTCCACAAATTAAAATGTAGGCTACAAAACAAACTAGTACCTGAAGCTGTGTAGTGGATATCCTCCTCACTGAATGTTGTGGGACACTTTTAATTCTTATGGTTTGTTGTTTAACTGAATGCATATGTGCAGTTTGACACACACCTAAAATTTGCCCATAATAAACTAAGTATCCTTAGTGTTCTCTCAGGTTTTCTCAGTATGATTGATTAATAGCGAATTTCTGGGTGTTTAGCTAAATTAGTTTCCATTTCTTGCACAGTATTTCGCTGACCAACCCAGCTGTCATCTTCAGGTGCTGTGATTTCTGCTACTAATATGTACTCACTGTCTGGGCTCCAACCAGACTGTGACCTGTTATTGGTCTCACACTGCTATGTATAGCAGAGTTTGATTTATGATGTCCACTGTGACCTTTGATAATCTTTTGTTTTACAGAATAGGCACTGATATTCCATGAAACGCAAATTCTATCAGCATTTTCCAATTCTGATGGGTGTGACAATCGGCAAGATTTTAGTAAATTGAGTGCCACATCCTCCAGTGTTGTTTAAATTAAAAGCTGTATCCCTGTTTATTGTGTTTCCTTAAATCTTCATTTCAATAGTCTCCTTAATTATACCTCCCCAGAAACGTGACATTTGCACTATGAAATATGCTATCCTGGCTGAGACACAAAGTTGGAATATGCTCACTATTTTTTATTTACTTAAATTTGGCATATTTCGTGACAGTACCTTTTCCGTTAGATGTATACAAGGCGATATTAGTCTTGGCTTCAGTTGTCTAATGGAAGTATGATTCCACAATGCATCTTTGTCGGCTGCAGAAATGACCTGGTTCAACGTGTTTGCCTCATTTTTGGTGCTTCAAATACCATTTCTTCAAATGTAGTTTCTTCTTATAGTTTATATAAAAAAAATAGTAACATAATTCAAAATTATTTATGACGGCGACCTTCACATTGTTTTACCGTCAACACACACCAAGAGTTAACTGCCGACTGAGTACAGTCAAAGACGACTCCAGCGTCAAAGATATTTTACACAACTCACAAGCTTCCACTTGTAATCAGTCTCTTTGCTATTCTTCGATACATTTACTAATAGTAATCAATATGCTTTCACTCTCAAAAATATAAGTAAATTAACATATAATAAGGCAAATTATAATAAAAATTCTGACAAAAAATATAAGAAAACATTTACAATTTGGTACCGACAAATCCGGTAGAAAATACTACATCTCCCAGATCCATTACAACTACGACACTGGTATCATGATATTTCGTTTCATGATTATATTTGAGGCAGTGTTTGGGGACAGCTGATATGCTTAGTTGTTGTAACTGAACGTGTCACTGATGTTCCTTGCATCTGCCCTGTGCCCAATAAAGATATGCCACATTTGCATAGAATGTGATACTCGACTTTTGGAGACATGTACTGTTTTTAACATCCAAAGTATACTTTTTATCTTAGCTGAAGAGAGCAAAATACTCTGGATGACGTGTCTGTAGGATTCCACCTATCTTCCTGGGTATTGGGTCAGTATAAGGAAGATAAGTGATTTTTGGCTTCTCTTCCTCAATCTGTCTCCACCTCTCTCCGAGGCATTCTTGATTTTGATTGCATCACCCATTCGATTTGATGATCTGAGAATCCATTCCTTCAGAACACCAGTCATAAGTGCTAATTCTCCAACAAGGCTCTGTATATCTGAAATTGTAAGAGCTCTATGGATCAGAGGATTTTTTGTGACAAGTGGTAATGGCTCGAGGCATGTAGATAGAGGTTAGTTTATGTACACTGTGACCTAGGGAGCCATTCAGTTTTCTCTTGACTAACATGGTGAGGAAAGGTAATTGACACTCCTTTCAAGTTTTATTTTGTTTTAAATATTTTGATAGATATAATTTAAATGTTCCAGGAAGTTGTGAAGCATTTCCACTCTAAGTGGCCGTGCCACATACCAATAGAAACATGTTGTTTTTAACTTGGCGGGTTCTAGTACCTTTGCTTCAAAGTGTTCCATATACAGGTTTGCTACGACGAGTGATAACGGATTATCTGTAGCCATACCATTTGTTTGTTTATAATATTTACTATTGAACAGAAATGAGTTGGTCAGGATGTGGCTAAAAAGTTCTGTGAAACAACTGATGAACTTTTCCACGATGAATTCCAAGGAAATGGAACTCGCATAAAGATGGAGACTACACTGAAACTAACAATAATGTCTGTATTCTGGAGCTGCAGTCGACTGAGGTGATGTAAGTAATCAGTGGAGTTGTGTATGTGGAGAAGTGTGAATGTCCATTTGCAACTCCGACAACTATTTACATTGCGTCAGTCAAATACAGCTCCAGGATACAAATATTAAGGCCAGTTTTGATTTAGTCTCCCTCTTTACGAGAGTTCCACTTCCTGATTCCTTGGAACTCATTGTGGAAAAGTTTGACGATTTCACGTAACTTTTTGGGTGCATTCTGACATCAACTTATTTCCTGTTTAATGGAAAATACTAGGAACAAACTGAAGGTGTGGTGATTAGTAGCCCATCACCACCTGTCATGGGGAACCTGTACGTGGAACACTTTGAAGCAGGGGCACTAGAATATGCCGAGTTGAAACCCTTATGTTTTTATTGGTGCTTGGATGCCACATTTGTAGTATAGCCACATGGAGCAGAAAAGCTTAAAGAGTTCCTGGAACATGTAGACTCTATCCATTGAAATATAAAATACGTAATGGAACTTGAAAAGAGGACCAACTTCCTGTCCTCACAGTGTTGGTTGAGAGAAGACTGGATGGATCCCTGGGTCACAGTGCATATTGATAACCTACACACACGAAACTCTACCTCCACAGCTGGAGCCGTCACCATCCGCCACAAAAAAATACTCAGGTCCATAGAACTCAAACACTTTAAGATGAGGAGAATCTTGCTGGATAATTACAACAATGGTTAAAATTGAATGGATGGTGCAATCAAGATCAAGAATGCCTGAGAGAGAGAGAGAGAGCTTGACAGACTGAGGAAGAGAAGCCAAAAACCGCTTACCTGCATTATACTGGCCCAGTATCTGGGAAGATTGGTAGATTCCTATGGACATGCCATCCAGTGTATTTTACACCCTTCCACTGAGATAAAAAGTATACTTTGGAATGTTAAAGACGACCTGTCTCCAAAGTTGGATGCATGTCGCATTCTGTGCGAATGTGACGTGTTTCCATTGGGCACAGGACAGATAAGCAGTAACTTTCCAAAACACGATTAGTCTACAAATAAAAATTTTACAGGAGAAGCAAAGAACGAATATTAGGCAAAGTTGTGGAGTAAATTAGGAATTCTGTTGGGTATTTTTTAAGCTTTAAGAAGTTAGAAGAATGGAACAAGTGAGACAAATCTCACTCCTTATTTAAAGGCAGTGTTGCCAACTGAATTTTTGAAATCTATGAACTTTTCTCATTTTGCATCAGCCAGATGGACATAATGTGTTTTGAAACAAATTTACATAATAAAAAAACCATTGAATGGTTACTTACTATAACTGTTAACAAATTGTCTTTTGTAGCAAATTTACAAATGCTGTATTCTCTAATCACTCACTCAGAATTAAAATTAAGCATCCCATTTTCAAACATAGTTAAAGTGTACAGCCATAATTTTTATCGAATATGCAAATTATAATATATGCTGTTTTACTCAAAATTATCTAAAACTTTTGTAAGCAGTTAAATCGAAATTATTAATAATTCTTTTCACAACTTAGTTAATTTATTATATTAAAATAATTGTAAAATTCATTTTTACAAGATATTGAAAAGAAAATCATATTTTGGACATCACTATCAAAAGAGTCATTTTAGTTTTCCCAAGTTTTAATTAAAAAATAATGTTCAAAATTTACTGGGTATTATTCTTTCAAACTTCAAAGCATTTGATATCCTGGTTCCTCCTCCAGGCAATCATACTGTACATCTTCAGCTTTGTCTTCCAGATTGTGCAGCAGCCAATCTTTCTGAAGTATGTCAACATAAAATTTTAAGGAATCGCCGTCCTTCCAACTTTTACGAAATCATTGTTTCAGAAGGACAAATAAATCCTCCTCCTGGTTTTATTGGATGCACCAAACTGAGAACATTTGGGTTGTGGATCTGATCTGTTGCTACACCTCTTTTAGCAAGGTCATATAATTTTTTGATGTATCATCCAAACCGTATGAGAGCTCCATCCTAAAAAAACACGGATTCTTTTCCCCTACAGTTTCTTTTTTAGTATAACCGTTTCATGTCTTTTATCTCACTGGCTTTCTCAAATTTTGGCAGAGGTCCTTGAAGTTCAGAACAACTGTCTATTCCTAGTCTTCAAACATTCCCAATTTTCTGATAAATCCTGTGATATTGTTAAGGAGTGAGTATTTCAGATAGCTTCTGAAGGCTTTTTTCCACAGTACCAAAAGGTCGATCTGCAGGTAAGTAGGAGCGACCATGCGCTGGAAATGTAATGCGTATCTCTTTTACTGAGTCTGGAGATTTTTTTAACAGCCACTAATAGAGAAAATGAACCACATGGGCTTTCCTGTTTTGTCCAGTGCAGCCATTGCAAACTAATCTTATTGTTGAAGTATTTTCTTCATATCTGCACTTAATCAGAGCATCTATTAAGGCTGAAGCTACTTTGTTTGAACCTCCACCAGCCTGGTCTTCAATCCAGCAGTAAAGTGGAGACTTATTGTTAGTATCTGTAATACAGAGAGCATAATATGACAGTTCATGTGCGTAATACGTTTCACCAATAGTGAGTTTTGGCAGGGGTTGGTCTTGCTGCAGATCAAAGCATAAAGACAAACTATTGGGCAGTTCCTCTTTCATAATTTTGTTAATCTGCTTAGCTCTCATTTCGTGAGCAGCAAGTTCAACTTGTGCCCTTTGTCTCTTGACCAAAACTTTAGTTAGTTTTATTTCATGTTTTATTCTACAGCAGTAACCACAAATATCTATTGCAGAATCACCAAAACCCACATTAAATTTTTTTGAGAATGTGTTACTGAAGAACCACTTTTTTACTTTTAAGGAATCAGGGATACTTTCATTATACATTTTAAAAAGTTTTGTAATATTTAAGTCTGAAGATAGATAGTGTCTTTTACTTTTTTGTCTGCTATGGTGACTTTTTCTAGCCTTCAAATTTGCGATAAATTGTATCACACTATCTTCCTTTGCAAAGTTTTGTTTTGTTCTGTGATCCACTCCTCTTTTTTCACAAATGACATTACCAGCAACTACCGAGGAAGCAGTGCTGTTAAGTTGTTCCTATTCCAAAGAGCTCTAAAAATCTTGGAACACACCGGAACTTGCAAGCTGTCTACTCTCACTTGAAACTTTGTAGTTTGAGTCTTCAGTTACCCATCCTCTTTCCGAGGATGTCATCGTTTCGGACTGGAGGAAACCATAAATTAAGACAGAATCCTGTCCCGCTGTAGTTTAAGTGTGTGTAGACTTTCAGCCTATTTTTGATTAGATGGTTCAGCAGTTGAATCTTCCTCTTTATGTCCATGAAGAGGCTCAAACTCCAGCATTTCAGGGCCCTTGTCACGGTATCTGAAAGAGTTAAATAGTACACGTTTAAGTGGATTCCTATCCAGAAATTAAAATGAAACAAGTAGTTAGTATGTGTAGTAAAATCAATTTAGTAGACAATCTCACCAAAATTGTCTTTCAAAACATCTTGTCTCTCTATCTGCTCAATCTTCCTTTTTGCAACACCCTTCTGCTGCTTCCTAGATCCAGAGGAGTGGTCCCCTACACGTACAACTCCTTCCACATCAGTCATATTTTTCGTGAACAAGATACCAACCATCCAATCTGTTTCATGTGACAATGCAATGCCTACAATAATAAGTGGTATGGGTATACAACTGATACATTGTAGAAATGAAACCATAGAAAATGAAGGATGGAATGTAACGTGTGTGTGTGTGTGTGTGTGTGTGTGTGTGTGTGTGTGTGTTACATTCCAGCCTTCATTTTCCATGGTTTCATTTCTACAATGTATCAGTTGTATACCCATACGACTTGTTATTGTAGGCATTGCGTTGTCACATGAAACAGACTGGATGGGCGGTATCTTGTTCACGAAAAATATGACTGATGTGGAAGGAGTTGTACGTGTAGGGAACCACTCCTCTGGATCTAGGAAGTGGCAGAAGGGTGTTGCAAAAAGGAAGATTGAGCAGATAGAGAGGTAAGATGTTTTGAAAGACAATTTTTGTGAGATTGTCTACTAAATTAATTTTACTACACATACTAACTACTTGTTTCATTTTAATTTCTGGATAGGAATCCACTTAAACGTGTACTATTTAGCTCTTTCAGAGTGCGTGTGCACGTGCGCGCACGTCTCGTGTGCATGTGTGTCTATGGTTGACGAAGGCCTTAATGGCCGAAAGCTATAATTGTGGGAGTCATTTTGTTGTGCCTATCTGTGACTCAACATCTCCACTATATAGTGAGTAACAACTTTCCTCCTGATATTGTAGATACATTGTAGTGAAGTTTTAAAATGCATTGTGTCTAGGTGCCACAGCTTTTGTCTTGCTGAAAAAACCTTAGTTAGCAGTCGGCAGTAGATGGACTTGACACGATTCGAACCAATTTCATTGATGGACTTTTTGCACTTTGAACGGAAAGTCAAATTTTGCACCTGATTTAAATGGTTAAAAATATCGTTTTAAGTGAAAACAACACCATAGCTCAGTGTAGCACACCCTGTAGAGTAGAAATTTGCTTCAGACTAATTTTTGACTGTGAGTGGACTTATTGCATTTTGAAACGTCACTCCTCAGATGAAAGGAACATCAGTGACACAGTTTACTAAAACAACCAAGCATATTAGCTGTTGCCAAGCACTGCCTCAAATATAATCATGAAATGAAATACAATGATACCAGTAGTGTGGTGTGAGTGCCAAGTTTCTGTTGAAATAAATGTGTCGGGTAAACATAATAAACAGGAATAATAATTTCAATTTCAATAAGACTGTGGGTCTGGCATGTGATTTATTAAAATCTTGCCGACAATAACATCTATCAGAGTTGGGAGGTGTTGAGGGAATTTGCATTTTATGGAATATCAGTGCTTGCTTTGTATAACAAAAGAGCATCAAAGGGTGCAGTGGATGTCAGGTATCAAACTTCGCTGTAACTCACGGTGTAAGATCAACAGTAGCTCACATAATAGCAGAATTCGTAGCACCTGAAGAAGACGGCTGTGTTGGTGGTTGACTTATTGTGCAGAAAATGGAAACAACAACTCTGTAGAACACCTGGAAGCTCACTATTAAATATTCTTATCCTTTTTAAATAAGATTTTCTAGAAACTATGAAAGTTATTCAATGCTTTGTCTAGTGTGTGGGATATCTTGTTAGGAGCTGCACTCATTTTCAGTCACACATGAAGTTAAGGGCTTGCCTATGTTTCAAATGACCGCTTTTTGGAACACCATGCAGTAAAACCTGTATTGGCTGCACCATGAAAATTGTTGTAAATAATATTATGTCGACAGAATTCAAATTTGGGTGTATTGTGAATGACTGTCTTTCCTTTTGCAATAGGGAGATGTCGTCTTGTTCCCTGACAAATAGCTATTTAAATAAAACCCCTTTTAATAAGCAAATAAGTCATCACCAGATGGGAGGGTGGGTGGGGGGCACACGTGTGTTTATGTTTGTTCATATATTGCAAAAATTGTCCTCTTCATTGCCACACTGAAGTTCAGACAGTATAATTAGTTAAGAACAAATGAAAACAAACTACAAAATGTAGCAGTCTGTTTCAGAAGTCAACACATCTGTCTGGTTTAAGAGCCGGCCGGTGTGGCCGTGCGGTTCTAAGCGCGTCAGTTTGGAACCGCGTGACCGCTACGGTCGCAGGTTTGAATCCTGCCTCGGGCATGGATGTGTGTGATGTCCTTAGGTTAGTTAGGTTTAAGTAGTTCTGAGTTCTAGGGGACTGATGACCTCAGTAGTTAAGTCCCATAGTGCTCAGAGCCATTTGAACCATCTGGTTTAAGATAAAAAGCAACAAATGCATTATTTTTTTGTTAAAGGCGATTGAGTATTAAAGCAATCACTAATGTAGCTTTAATGTTATGAGTCCAAAAGTGTGCGAGTATTTGTTCAACAGTTAGTCAAAAATAAAAAGCAAGAATAATTTCAGTGGAACAAAAGACCGATTTAACAGTTTTTCAAATAGGTTCAATATCTGATGGTGATTGTACAACATGATAATTGATCATCCACTTTTTGTGTTGGAAAGGGCACTTGCTTTTGTGTGTTATATCCAGTTATACTTGCTCAAAAATGCCACGATACATTTGACATTATTTTTAGTGTCTGTAAAAAACATTAATGATAAATATTTTGTTTTCTTTCAATAATGTTGTTACTGGGACCCCCTCCTCTCTCTCTCTCTCTCTCTCTCTCTCTCTCTCTCTCTATCTATCCAAATTTTCTTCCCCACTCAACATATATTCACTTTGTCAGCCTTCTCTAACTGTATTACTTTCCTTTTTCTCTGCCACTCTCTCAAGCCAGTGTTGCACTTTCTCCCCTAGTTCATTCTTTGTCATATCCCCCTTCATTATCTTTGATCCACCCAGTCATCTTCTCACTTTCAAAGCTGTACCTATTGAAATAATTTGCTCTTTAGTTGAATCTATTGTATATATTATTTAGTAACATAATTGAAAATTTAGAAGTTTTCCACTAGCAGGCTATCGAGATATTGATGTTTTACTAATTAGAAAATGTAACAAGCTACTGTCTTCACTTAGCAACATAACCATTGTTTCTTTTACAGGAACTGTGTTAGCCATTGCCTGTTCATATATATATGAGCAAGAGATGTCACCTGAAAATGTGCCAGAGGACAGTGTATTCATTCGTTATGTGACAGATCAGGAAACGAAACCAAAATGAACATAAATTGTACAAATGAAATATTGAAATTCTGAATTTAATTTATGCAGGGTAGAGTTTTAAACTGTCATTGAAATATCATCATATTATTGTGAAAGAGTGAAATTTATTTTTTTAAATGTTGCTAAAACTGTTACTGTGGCACTAGTGTAATGATGATGGATATTTAACTCAGATCTACATAAAAAGCTACTTCAGTTTGTTTTCTAGAACATAAGCACTATGGCATACAAATAACCAAATAGTACAATTGAAACATGGATTTTAAATGCCATTCTTGTAAATGTCTATCCTTTTGTATTATTCTTTTTTTATTATTATTAAAACTCAAGTGAGAATGAATAATTTAATTGATTTCATGTTTGGCTACTTGTGTTGTTGTTGTTGTTTTTGCATTGAAAGTTACACGATTGATTGAGTTAAAGTGTGAATGCCAACTTGTTTTATCATTCCTCTTCTTAGTACAAAAAACTATTTTCTACTACTCATGCATTAGGAGGTGAATGTAGATGGGTTTGATTTTTAACATATACCTGTTCAGTTTCAGTACTAGTAACTTGACAATTAGATTGAAAATTGTAGATGTATTTTACTATTTGTGCAGCAAAAAAACTGATGATGGAAGACAGACAGAGAATATCAAATTTAGACTGGCAATTTTAGCAAGAAAAGCTTTCTTGGATCGGTAATGTGTTAATACAAAATATAAATTTAAGTGTTAGGAAGCCTTTGCTAAAATTGTTTGGAGTGAATGTGTAATATGGGTGATAAACAGTAGAGGAGGCATTTCATAGTTTGTTCCTGTGTGTTGTCAGGTACCTTTTAATTTAGAGATTAAAATATACCACCAGAAGTCCACCCAGCTAGCCACGCAGTCGAATGCACTGCTTCCCGAGCGGGAAGGCGTGCCGGTCCCCGGCACGAATCTGCCCAGTGGATTAGTGTTGAGGTCCAGTGTACAGGCCAGCCTGTGGATGGTTTTTAATTTGGTTTTCCATCTGACTCGGCGAATGCGGGCTGGTTCCCTTTATTTCTCTTCAGTTACAGTATGCCGGCAATTGCTGTGCGCGCGCACACACACACACACGTCTCCATGTACACATACACCATAATTACTCTGCCACACAAACATTTGGGATTAGACTTGTCTGGCATGAGACATGCCCCAAGGGGGAGGGGGAATCCACTGGCTGGGGGCTGAACTGCACAACAACCCTGGGTTTGGTGGGGGTGGCGGTGGGGTGAATGGATTGTAACATGATGTGGGGTTGTGAACAGCTGAGGGCTACAGCGGGGACAAAGCCTCTCCGTCGTTTCTAGGTCCCCAGTTCAATACACAGTACCACCAGAACACTACAAAAGAAGAGTAAAGGCTTATTTGTTCTATGGGGTAACCCCTTGATGATGCCTGTACTTTGCAAAAAGGTGTTGGAGTAAAGTCCACTATTACTTTATAAGGCTACATTCAGAAGCAGACATTAAATATCAAACAAGGCAAAGATATACTTAAAACCAACTACACACATATTGTATCCAGAACACTCGACAGCAAAAATTCCCGCCCCCCTCCCCATCCTTCCTTGTCTCAGTTCAAGTGAAACTGTTGCTATATCATCAGCCGTTTATGTTTCCTTGTAAATTTAATGTGTGTCTAACTTATTGCTGTTGAATACCTGACCAGTATAATGTTTCACAGTGTTTTGCGTTGAAACAGATTAGAACCCAAGTATCTAATTAATTAATTTACAGAAATTAGTCTCCTCAGTCTCGATATCTGCATTTGCCATAACTACTAAGAAGTCGTGTAGGCCTATATTAGACTCAGAATTGATATTTCCATGCATACAATGATAATCATGTGTGGTGACATCGCTATAAATCTTGAATTTTAACTGGTGCAGATCTGAGGCATTACACTCCACACAGTGCAAGGATAATGTTCCAGGCACTTTCTGCACATCTTTCCACTGTTCTTCAAGCCCAACTGTATGTTAGAAAACTTCTCCTTTAGGAACATACAAAAGGTATGGTCTTCTCACAACCCTTGATGCAATTTCTGTAAATGTTGGTGCACTAGTGACATACTCTTTCCCAACCTCAACCATACCATCCTCTTGACCTCATCTCCAATTCAATCAACTGCACCTTTTTGTGAGCTGTTGCAAATAAACTCCAGCCAGCCTTAGTTCTTGAGTCTCCTGCATGGTGCAGAAGGTTCTCAAAAATGAATCTATTTTTGAACTGAGATGCTATTCCATCAGTCCAATAATAAAGAATGTAATTTTGTGGTCCCATCATTGGATTCGGTGAAAATAGCCTTATGAAAGGCAACAACAGCATATACTAGTTACGGTTTCTAGACTCAGATACAGCATTCTATGAAGATGCCTTTAGGATCACGATAGTACATCACAGCTGTGAATAATGTGACAGTTGAGAACCACAGTGACTTGCATTGTGTCCTATTGAAACTTGAGGACACAATTCCATGAGAAGTCAGAATGCTGAGTTATTTCACTATACTTCAAATTTGTCTTAAGTACGCGAAGTTCTCTGTGTTGTTTAACGCTGTTGTAGTTGTGTAGAGATAAATCTTTCAACAACTTTTTTAAGAGGGCTTATGCTGCTGCAGTGATTATGAATTGAGCCATCTTCGTTACAGCATTTTTCCACAGACCCACTGGAAGAAGATAATGTCTTCAGCAACATCAACTTCAAAAAAAATCTGTTGGTATATTTTTTTCATCTACATGTACGTCATGCACCACAAGCCACCTAATGGTGCGCAGCGGAGGGTACTTTCGGTACCACTATCTGATCCCTCCAACACTGCTCCACTCGCGAATAGTGCGTGGGAAGAATGATTGTTGGTAAGCCTCTGTATTGGCTCTGATTTCTTCAATTTTCTCCTCGTGGTCAATACGCAAGATGTATGTGGGGGGAGAAGTAATATGTAGTCTAACTCCTCCTGAAAAGTACTGTCCCAAAATTTCAATAGTAAATCTCTCCGTAATGCACAACACCTCTCTTGTAATTTCTGCCAGTGGAGTTTGTTTAGCATCTCCATAACACTCTCTCACCAGTTAAACGGTCCTGTGACATATTGCACTGCTCTTTGTTGGATCTTCTCTATCTCCTGTATCAGTCCTACCCGATAGCGATCCTAGATAGATGAACAGTACTTAAGAATCGGCCGAACAAGTGCCTTATAAGCCACTTCTTTTGTAGATAAGTTACATTTCCTTAATATTCTTTCAATGAATCTGAGTCTGTTGTCTGCTTCTTCCATTATCTGTTTCATATAGTCATTCCACTTGGAGTTGCTCTGGATAGTTACGCCTAGATATTTTACGGCAGATGCTGTCTCCAGCTGTTTGTCATCAGTAGTGTAGCTGTACAGTAGTGGATTTCTTTTCCTATGTATGCGCAGTACGTTACATTTATTTACGTTCAGGGTCAACAAAGATGATGTGACTTACCAAATGAAAGTGCTGGCAGGTCGACAGACACACAAACAAACACAAACATACACACAAAATTCAAGCTTTCGCAACAGACTGTTGCCTCATCAGGAAAGAGGGAAGGAGAGCGAAAGACGAAAGGATGTGGGTTTTAAGGGAGAGGGTAAGGAGTCATTCCAATCCCGGGAGCGGAAAGACCTACCTTAGGGGGAAAAAAGGACGGGTATACACTCGCACACACACACATATCCATCCACACATATACAGACACAAGCAGACATATTTAAAGACAGAGAGTTTGGGCAGAGATGTCAGTCGAGGCAGAAGTGCAGAGGCAAAGATGTTGTTGAATGACAGGTGAGGTATGAGTGGCGGCAACTTGAAATTAGCGGAGATTGAGGCCTGGTGGATAACGGGAAGAGAGGATATATTGAAGAGCAAGTTCCCATCTCCGGAGTTCGGATAGGTTGGTGTTAGTGGGAAGTATCCAGATAACCCGGACGGTGTAACACTGTGCCAAGATGTGCTGGCCGTGCACCAAGGCATGTTTAGCCACAGGGTGATCCTCATTACCAACAAACACTGTCTGCCTGTGTCCATTCATGCGAATGGACAGTTTGTTGCTGGTCATTCCCACATAGAATGTGTCACAGTGCAGGCAGGTCAGTTGGTAGATCACGTGGGTGCTTTCACACGTGGCTCTGCCTTTGATCGTGTACACCCTCCGGATTACAGGACTGGAGTAGGTGGTGGTGGGAGGGTGCATGGGACAGGTTTTACACCGGGGGCGGTTACAAGGGTAGGAGCCAGAGGGTAGGGAAGGTGGTTTGGGGATTTCATAGGGATGAACTAAGAGGTTACGGAGGTTAGGTGGACGGCAGAAAGACACTCTTGGTGGAGTGGGGAGGATGTCATGGAGGATGGATCTCATTGCAGGGCAGGATTTGAGGAAGTCGTATCCCTGCTGGAGAGCCACATTCAGAATCTGATCCAGTCCCGGAAAGTATCCTGTCACAAGTGGGGCACTTTTGTGGTTCTTCTGTGGGAGGTTCTGGGTTTGAGAGGATGAGGAAGTGGCTCTGGTTATTTGCTTCTGTACCAGGTCGGGAGGGTAGTTGCGGGATGCGAAAGCTGTTGTCAGGTTGTTGGTGTAATGCTTCAGGGATTCCGGACTGGGGCAGATTCGTTTGCCACGAAGACCCAGGCTGTAGGGAAGGGACCGTTTGATGTGGAATGGGTGGCAGCTGTCGTAATGGAGGTACTGTTGCTTGTTGGTGGGTTTGATGTGGACGGACGTGTGAAGCTGGCCATTGGACAGGTGGAGGTCACCATCAAGGAAAGTGGCTTGGGATTTGGAGTAGGACCAGGTGAGTCTGATGGAACCAAAGGAGTTGAGGCTGGAGAGGAAATTCTGGAGTTGTTCTTCACTGTGAGTCCAGATCATGAAGATGTCATCAATAAATCTGTACCAAACTTTGGGTTGGCAGGCCTGAGTAACCAAGAAGGCTTCCTCTAAGCGACCCATGAATAGGTTGCCGTACGAAGGGGCCATCCTGGCACCCATGGCTGTTCCCTTTAATTGTTGGTATGTCTGGCCTTCAAAAGTGAAGAAGTTGTGGGTCAGGATGAAGCTGGCTAAGTTAATGAGGAAAGAGGTTTTAGGTAGGGTGGCAGGTGATCGGCGTGAAAGGAAGTGCTCCATCGCAGCGAGGCCCTGGACGTGCGGGATATTTGTGTATAAGGAAGTGGCACCAATGGTTACAAGGATGGTTTCTGGGGGTAACGGATTGGGTAAGGATTCCAGGCGTTCGAGAAAGTGGTTGGTGTCTTTGATGAAGGACGGGAGACTGCATGTAATGGGTTGAAGGTGTTGATCTACGTAGGCAGAGATACGTTCTGTGGGGGCTTGGTAACCAGCTACAATGGGGCGGCCGGGATGATTGGGTTTGTGAATCTTAGGAAGAAGGTAGAAGGTAGGGGTGCGGGGTGTCGGTGGGGTTAGGAGGTTGATGGTGTCAGGTGAAAGGTTTTGTAGGGGGCCTAAGGTTCTGAGGATTCCTTGAAGCTCCGCCTGGACATCAGGAATGGGATTACCTTGGCAAACTTTGTATGTAGTGTTGTCTGAAAGCTGACGCAGTCCCTCAGCCACATACTCCCGACGATCAAGTACCACGGTCGTGGAACCCTTGTCCGCCGGAAGAATGACGATGGACCGGTCAGCCTTCAGATCCCGGATAGCCTGGGCTTCAGCAGTGGTGATGTTGGGAGTAGGATTAAGGTTTTTTAAGAAGGATTGAGAGGCAAGGTTGGAAGTCAGAAATTCCTGGAAGGTTTGGTGATTTTGAGGAAGAGGAGGTGGGTCCCGCTGTGATGGAGGACGGAACTGTTCCAGGCAGGGTTCAATTTGGATAGTGTCTTGGGGAGTTGGATCATTAGGGGTAGGATTAGGATCATTTTTCTTCGTTGCAAAGTGATACTTCCAGCAGAGAGTACGAGTGTAGGACAGTAAATCTTTGACGAGGGCTGTTTGGTTGAATCTGGGAGTGGGGCTGAAGGTGAGGCCTTTGGATAGGACAGAGGTTTCGGATTGGGAGAGAGGTTTGGAGGAAAGGTTAACTACTGAATTAGGGTGTTGTGGTACCATATTGTGTTGATTGGAATTTTGAGGTTTTGGAGGGAGTGGAGCGGGAAGTGGGAGATTGAGTAGATGGGAGACACTGGGTTTGTGTGCAATGAGAGGTGGTGAGGTTTGCTGGAAAGGTTGTGAAGGGTGAGTGATATGCCAATGAACACACCCGGCAACTCCTATCCTTAATAAAAGTCCTCAATCTTTCCTCTCCCACATCCACACCGGCTATTCAGAGCATCCTCCTACAGGCCAACCGCAAACTAGAACAGCATGCCACCCTCAAGAAACTATCCAATCTCCTGGTTTCCCAGCTCCGGAAAGGCATATCACTCACCCTTCACAACCTTTCCAGCAAACCTCACCACCTCTCATTGCACACAAACCCAGTGTCTCCCATCTACTCAATCTCCCACTTCCCGCTCCACTCCCTCCAAAACCTCAAAATTCCAATCAACACAATATGGTACCACAACACCCTAATTCAGTAGTTAACCTTTCCTCCAAACCTCTCTCCCAATCCGAAACCTTTGTCCTATCCAAAGGCCTCACCTTCAGCCCCACTCCCAGATTCAACCAAACAGCCCTCGTCAAAGATTTACTGTCCTACACTCGTACTCTCTGCTGGAAGTATCACTTTGCAACGAAGAAAAATGGTCCTAATCCTACCCCTAATGATCCAACTCCCCAAGACACTATCCAAATTGAACCCTGCCTGGAACAGTTCTGTCCTCCATCACAGCGGGACCCACCTCCTCTTCCTCAAAATCACCAAACCTTCCAGGAATTTCTGACTTCCAACCTTGCCTCTCAATCCTTCTTAAAAAACCTTAATCCTACTCCCAACATCACCACTGCTGAAGCCCAGGCTATCCGGGATCTAAAGGCTGACTGGTCCATCGTCATTCTTCCGGCGGACAAGGGTTCCACGACCGTGGTACTTGATCGTCGGGAGTATGTGGCTGAGGGACTGCGTCAGCTTTCAGAGAACACCACATACAAAGTTTGCCAAGGTAATCCCATTCCTGATGTCCAGGCGGAGCTTCAAGGAATCCTCAGAACCTTAGGCCCCCTACAAAACCTTTCACCTGACTCCATCAACCTCCTAACCCCACCGACACCCCGCACCCCTACCTTCTACCTTCTTCCTAAGATTCACAAACCCAATCATCCCGGCCGCCGCATTGTAGCTGGTTACCAAGCCCCCACAGAACGTATCTCTGCCTACGTAGATCAACACCTTCAACCCATTACGTGCAGTCTCCTGTCCTTCATCAAAGACACCAACCACTTTCTCGAACGCCTGGAATCCTTACCCAATCCGTTACCCCCAGAAACCATCCTTGTAACCATTGGTGCCACTTCCTTATACACAAATATCCCGCACGTCCAGGGCCTCGCTGCGATGGAGCACTTCCTTTCACGCCGATCACCTGCCACCCTACCTAAAACCTCTTTCCTCATTACCTTAGCCAGCTTCATCCTGACCCACAACTTCTTCACTTTTGAAGACCAGACATACCAACAATTAAAGGGAACAGCCATGGGTACCAGGATGGCCCCTTCATACGGCAACCTATTCATGGGTCGCTTAGAGGAAGCCTTCTTGGTTACCCAGGGCTGCCAACCCAAAGTTTGGTACAGATTTATTGATGACATCTTCATGATCTGGACTCACAGTGAAGAAGAACTCCAGAATTTCCTCTCCAGCCTCAACTCCTTTGGTTCCATCAGATTCACCTGGTCCTACTCCAAATCCCATGCCACTTTCCTTGATGTTGACCTCCACCTGTCCAATGGCCAGCTTCACACGTCCGTCCACATCAAACCCACCAACAAGCAACAGTACCTCCATTACGACAGCTGCCACCCATTCCACATCAAACGGTCCCTTCCCTACAGCCTAGGTCTTCGTGGCAAACGAATCTGCTCCAGTCCGGAATCCCTGAAGCATTACACCAACAACCTGACAACAGCTTTCGCATCCTGCAACTACCCTCCCGACCTGGTACAGAAGCAAATAACCAGAGCCACTTCCTCATCCTCTCAAACCCAGAACCTCCCATAGAAGAACCACAAAAGTGCCCCACTTGTGACAGGATACTTTCCGGGACTGGATCAGATTCTGAATGTGGCTCTCCAGCAGGGATACGACTTCCTCAAATCCTGCCCTGCAATGAGATCCATCCTCCATGAAATCCTCCCCACTCCACCAAGAGTGTCTTTCCGCCGTCCACCTAACCTCCGTAACCTCTTAGTTCATCCCTATGAAATCCCCAAACCACCTTCCCTACCCTCTGGCTCCTACCCTTGTAACCGCCCCCGGTGTAAAACCTGTCCCATGCACCCTCCCACCACCACCTACTCCAGTCCTGTAACCCGGAGGGTGTATACGATCAAAGGCAGAGCCACGTGTGAAAGCACCCACGTGATCTACCAACTGACCTGCCTGCACTGTGACGCATTCTATGTGGGAATGACCAGCAACAAACTGTCCATTCGCATGAATGGACACAGGCAGACAGTGTTTGTTGGTAATGAGGATCACCCTGTGGCAAAACATGCCTTGGTGCACGGCCAGCACATCTTGGCACAGTGTTACACCGTCCGGGTTATCTGGATACTTCCCACTAACACCAACCTATCCCAACTCCGGAGATGGGAACTTGCTCTTCAATATATCCACTCTTCCCGTTATCCACCAGGCCTCAATCTCCGCTAATTTCAAGTTGCCGCCACTCATACCTCACCTGTCATTCAACAACATCTTTGCCTGTGCACTTCTGCCTCGACTGACATCTCTGCCCAAACTCTTTGTCTTTAAATATGTCTGCTTGTGTCTGTATATGTGTGGATGGATATGTGTGTGTGTGCGAGTGTATACCCGTCCTTTTTTCCCCCTAAGGTAGGTCTTTCCGCTCCCGGGATTGGAATGACTCCTTACCCTCTCCCTAAAAACCCACATCCTTTCGTCTTTCCCTCTCCTTCTCTCTTTCCTGATGAGGCAACAGTTTGTTGCGAAAGCTTGAATTTTGTGTGTATGTTTGTGTGTCTGTCAACCTGCCAGCACTTTCATTTGGTAAGTCACATCATCTTTGTTTTTAGATATATTTTTCCTACGTGGAATGTTTCCCTCTATATATATATTTTGTAAACAGCAACAATCCTATCACCCTTTCTTGTGGTACTCCGGATATTGCCTTTACATCTGTCAATTTAGTTCCGTTAATTCTCAATTTGCACAGGTGATATTATCAGTCATGGAAACTGTTTCAGCAACCATTGCATGGCATTTTAAGGAGATGCTGATATGTTGTGAGAAAGTTTGTTCACAAGTTGCTGCACATTCTCATGTTATATGCACATGCATGATATTTCTATGTTGTATAAGTACTTGAGGGGGTTGATAAGACCAAATTTTTCTAAGGCCTACATTCATATGTGAATATGTCCGCGTAAATAATTTGTAATTTCCTTCTGTGAACATGTTGAGGTAACTTTCCTGGATTAACTTTGTTGTAACACACTATTATGGATTTCACATTTTTTCGTGCTGGGAGAAGGCATGCTAATATCATCAAAGACATATAAAGCATTAATCACATCGCAGACATCACATACAGTCTTGACTGTTTATCTCCTTGCTTGATGTTTCACCAACAGCTCTCTCTCTCTCTCTCTCTCTCTCTCTCTCTCTCTCTCTCTCTCTCCCTCTCCCTCCCCTCCCCTCCCCTCCCCTCCCCTCCCCCCCCCCAACCCCCCTCCCTCCCCCCTTTTTTGTGACAGTTTGCAGTAAATTTGGTGTAGTACCACTGTGTGTTTATTGGGTGACTTTGGCAGTGCTTTCTTAGATGTACAGACTGCTTTTCCCAATCCTTGAAGAGAGATTTTATGAACATTTGTCTTGTTGCAAGTTTTTAAGTTTTTCTCGCTCTTGCTGACAAGGTTTCCTTTTTGCATCTCTTTCGTATTGCATTTCCTTCTCTACCAATGTTGCACTACTTATCTTCTGTTGGTGATACGATCTGCTCCTCCCTTGCTGTTTCATTTTTTTCCCCCTTCACCTGCTAGCTTCTTACTCCAATTTTGCTATCTTACTTTCGCAAGTGTCTGAGACATGCCCTCGAGATGTAGCCAATACTGGAAGAAGACACTGTTTTGGAATAAGAAAAAACTTGTCACTTTCCTAACAAAATGAGAGTTACATAATACTACACCTCTTTCTTCAGAAAGAAGCATAACACCAAGGAACAAAGAAGAAATTTTTTGTTTTAGAAATAACAATATGCGATTCTGATACTATTTTTCTCTTGAATTCAAATAATATTCTGACTTTCCCCCACCACGCCAGGTTTTTGAGGAACAACCAATATTTTCTATATTCTTACCAACACAATATCCAAACATTCTGACTCACTTAGAAAATATTAAATGATGAGTCTTTGCTATATTTCACCTGTGGAGGATCCCTCTTGATTTTCAAACAGCAATCAGCCACCTTATTAGGATTACATTTGTTGTGATATTTCTTTTCTTAAGCTGAAATCCCCTGATGAAAGTGTTCTCCATGCTCATTGCTCACTAAGCCAAAATTTTCTAAGAAGAAATCTAGGTGTAAGTGCAGTAACTATACCTATAAGAACAAACCACAACCCAGAGTTTTGTGAGATCGTTGACAACATCACAGCAATTTACCAGCTTTTAATCCCGCCCCGCCCCCCAAAAAACTGTAACTTTTTTGGAATGTTTGCGAAACTGCTTCTCAAGTGGATTCAGTAGTTCCTCACACTATTGATCATGCATTTGTGATAAGCAAAATGTCCCCCCCCCCCCCCCCCCCACACACACACACACACACACACACACACACACACACACACGCACGCACGCACACACCGAATGACTCCAGGAAATGCTTTGTAAATAAAAGCGAAACATGTCTGGTGCAAAATACTCTCTAATTAATTGCAAAAAGTTTAACATGAAAACCAATAATAATTGATCCCATGTTTAATATTTGCTTCACTTATTTTTGGAAATGTCTGTTTTAACCCTTTGACTGCTACAGATGCTCTCACTGCATTCTGTGGTGAATGTGTCTTTGTTGTCCCCTTCTACTGCTACCTGCACTGAGACACTGCCGTCTGGCCACTAAATGTGTGCTTGTTTAGCTGCACTGTCTGGCTCACCTCTTCTGAATATTCCTGGAGTACTGGGTGTGACGACTTTGTCTGCTGCTCTGTGTTTTGCCACCCTCGATACAAAATAAATATGGTTATTCTGAAAATTGAAGTTTTCACTTTAAAGCTTCTCTAGAAATGAATTACTGCATAGGCAAAGGAAAAGGTGTGTCAGGATTGTTTCATTAGTAAGAAATTATGTCTTTCCTGAAGTTTATAGTAGGAATTTAAAGTTCTATGACAAAAGTGACATGTCATTTTCAATTCACCTCAGTAACTTAGTGTTCTTTCAAGGTTACTCTCCCATAATACCTGCTGCCCTCCATGTATCCATAGCTGTAATAACTAAAGGAAAGGTTTAGTCTATTATTGATATCTCTGTAATACATTGGCAGTCATTGAGAACCACAGTAATAACTTCTCTGCCCCATGTTTGTTGATTCCGTTTCATGAGACTGTAGGGCATCTATCACATACGTCAAATATAGATCTCGGAGTAAAGATATGTGTGATCAGGATTAGCTGCCCTCTGTAATAAAAAAAACTGAATTAATGGGTTGGTAGAGCACTTGCCTATGAAAGGAAAAGCTCCCGAGTTCGAGTCTCGATCCAGCACACAGTTTTAATCTGCCAGGAAGTTTCATACCAGCGCACACTGCGCTGCAGAGTGAAAATCTCATTCTGGAAACATTAAGGTTGTCTTTTGCACAGGAAGGGGTGCACAATGTTGCAACTAAAAGTGTTGATCAGTTGCCCAAGGATATAAAATGTCTGACAGATAGCAAAGCAAAATTTGAAAACAAACAGACAAAATGATCCATGGAACACGAAACCAACTAACTTAATAGTACTTGTATACTTCCATATGGTGGTCTCTAGATAACTGAATTCTTACATGGGTTGAATGAAATGCACCCAAAAGTTTACGAAATTTCGTAATACAAAAGAAGTGTAATTTAGTGTTTTCAATTTCATATTCACTTACTGGAAGTTTTATGTACTCTTTTGCCAATCTTGCAATAGCCCTGCATAATGTTCTTACTATTTGAGAAACAATTTCTGTGCAAACTCCTATGAAATCAACAAGTGCAATTAGTATTCTTCCTAGAGTGTAAAATTGTAAGATTAGAAGTAGTCGAATGATCAGTGATACAGCATTATTCCTGAAATGGAAATGTAATTCACAATCTTAGATTCATCAAGTATTCATTAACATTTTTAAGAAACTTTGTTTTTGCCGTTTTTTCCCCAACATTTGAGGCTTTAATGAAACAAATAGGTTACACATGTATCATTCAAAGTATTTTCCATCGCTGGCCACTACTTTCTCCCATCTTCCAGGCAGTGTACGAATCCCGCATCAAAATAGTTGTTCATCTTTTGAAGCGATCCACGAATTGATCCAATTTGTTACTTCTTCATGAGACCAGAAGTGTTGGTCAGCCATTGACCTAAATAGGTGATAGTCAGAGGGAGCAATGTCTGGAGAATACGGCGGTTGGGGTAGGACTTCCCATTTTAATGTTTCCAAGTACGTTTTTACCTCTTTTGCAAAGTGGGTTCGAGCGTTGTTGTTCTGCAAAATCTTTTTATCGTGCCTCTCGTGGTATTGCAGCCGTTTGTCTTTCAATGCTCTGCTCAATCGCATTAATCACATTCTATAACGAGCACATGTGATTGTTTCACTTGGTTTTAACACACAGTACACGATGCCAAGCTGGTCACCAAACGCAGAGCATAATCTTGGCGCCGTGAATATTCAGTTTGGCCTTCAATGTGGAAGCATGGCCGGGATATCCCCATGATTTTTTGCATTTATGGTTATTGTAATGAACCCATTTTTCATCCCCAGTCACAATGCGATGCAGAAATCCCTTCTGTTTTTGCCTCTGAAGCAACTGCTCACAAACACCGTTCAACGTGTCTTTGTTTTGGCTCACACGGGACCCAAGTTCCTTCTTTCTGAATCATGCCCATAGCCTTGAGATGTTTTGAAATGGCTTGCTGTGTCACTCCCACTAATCATGCCAATTCTTCTTGAGTTTGATGTGAGTCTTCACTCAGAAATGTCTGTAATTCTGCATCTTCGAAAACATTCTCTCTTCCACCACTATGCCAGTCTACGATGTTAAAATCACCTTCTTGAAGCATTGAAACCACTCACGACACGTTCTTTCACTAATAGCGTCCTTACCATATGTACTTGAGAGCACGTGATGAGACTCAGCCTCTGTTTTCTTCATATTGAAACAAAACAGTAACACCTCCCGCAAATGACAAGAATTAGGCTTGTAAACTGACATTTTCAGTCAAGAACAACTTTATGATGCAGACACAAATAGACTAATGTTTGAATGAGGTTATGTTGACCAAGGTCCTAGCTAACTGCCTGATGTCTGCAATCTGTTTCCTTCGGCTGCTACTTACCATTGTCGCCACCTATCAGCAAATGGCAGAAGCAAAGTTGTACACCTTGCAGAAAATC
Organism: Schistocerca serialis cubense; assembly: GCF_023864345.2. NCBI lineage: Eukaryota > Metazoa > Arthropoda > Insecta > Orthoptera > Acrididae > Schistocerca > Schistocerca serialis. Next base: position 559,218,757 of record NC_064642.1, on the reverse strand, counting down.
TAAAAAGAACAATTAAAACTGTAATGATACAAAAAAATTACTTTTGTGTTTTCTGCTAGATTTGATCTCATATAAGACCAAGGTGTAAGTAAGCTGTTGGTTTTGTTATGTGGAATTGCTTAAGGAATTATTTATTTTCTATAGTTTCATAATAGTTTGTTCTTGTCTTCAGTACTTCAGGTCTTCTTGTATGTACCAAAATTTGACCATCATTGCTATTTTCAAAATCACTTTCAAAGAAATGAATGTAATTCCTTTTGACCATTTGGCACATAACCATAAAATGTGTTTCCATTAAGAGTATACTGTAAGACAATACTATGGTAAAGATCACTGTTCATTATGGAATAGTTTATATACGGATGTTTTTTAAATGGACACTGTGAAATCAGACTGTCATTAAAGTTCCTGTAAATAGTTTACTGGACATTGTAAGAATGACGTAAGAAAGACGTCTAACCCTCTCTTCAACTGTTCAGCCGGCCGCGGTGGCCGAGCGGTTCTAAGTGCTTTAGCCCGGAACCGCGCGACTGCTATGGTCGCAGGTTCGAATCCTGCCTCGGGCGTGGATGTGTGTGATGTCCTTAGGTTAGTTAGGTTTAAGTAGTTCCAAGTTCTAGGGGACTGATGACCTCAGATGTTAAGTCCCTTAGTGCTCAGAGCCATTTGAACCATTTTCAACTGTTCCCTATACACTTCTCTGTACACAGTCTGCAATTATCCAGAAAAAATAGATTTTTTTTTCTCCCCAAACTGATGTGTCAGTTTATTCTCAGTATTAGTAAAATACTGGTAATGGAGGGCAGTTACTACTCACAATTGTATGTTGCTATGCAAATGTCAACCACTCCAATTGCTGTCTGTCCACCTCAGTGATGAGAATATGTCTACTGTGTTTGATGACATCAGACATTCAGATGACTATATTGCCCTTAGGTTGGATGTTTGCCACAATTTGGCCTCACCCTCACCCCGTTTTTGCTTGAGCATATCTTGTAGCAGCCACAATCTGCTGTACAATAAAATGAAATGCCTCTTAAATTTATTATAAAGAAATCTGTAGTACGTAGTTTTCAATTAAAATTGTCCATTAATGTTTGAGTGATAGTGGTATTGTGTGATTTTTGCTTTCGAGAGAGGATACATCCATATATTATTCATGAGAATGGTCACTGACTTACTCCCTTAAGGAACTCAATTGTCATTTAAAGAAGTCCCCATCACAACTTCCACAAATTGTCTTTCTGATGAACATCTTACTTGTATAAAAAGGAAAATTCAGTTCAGAAAATCATAAAATTACTGTTTTCCCTTGTCCTGGATCTCCCTCATCCTGGAATTTGAGTATGTGACCTGTCCCTCCTGTCTAAATCTTTCCTATTTTCATTCCCGAAGATGGAAAAGTGAGGGCTAGCTTTTTCATTTTTAAATGCATCTAACAGCAGTTCTGGAATTTCCTCTCCTGACGGTGAGTACTTGCCAGACATTCTGTCTCTTGTAATTTTATACATCTTGATCTAGTGGTATTATTCTTGGTCGCTAGTCAAAACTGCCTGTATTTCAGCTTCAATCCCAGCCACTGTTTCAATTTTGAATAAAAATCATATTTTCAGCATAAAGAGTCCCTCGTTCTGCCAGTGGTTTTGCCAAAAAGGTCAGGGGAGCATAAATAGTTTCAGAGTACCCTCACGCCCTCAAGGTGGGAAACTGCCACTAACAGGCAGGACAATCAGCAGTGATCAATGGTGTGAGGCTGCAGAGGGAAACAGAAAATGTGGTAACCCAGCGCCTAGAAGTCGGGCACCAGCCAACGTCTCCGACGTTGGCATTGTTGCACAACTTGCACATACAATAAAACAGTCACTCCACCTCCACACCACACCAAAGCAACCTCCAATGGTTGCTGAGCAGGTAACTCCTGGCTCTACCTGTGACATGCCATCTACGTATGCAATCACTGCCTGGCAATTGCCCACAGTCTGCTTTTCCTCAGTGTGCTATTTACTATGCTAGCTAAAATTATGCAGTACCTGTCTCACCACAAGGCTACACCATATGTTGTATCCATTGTGAACAACACTGCCAAAAAAAGAATTAGTATATGCTTCTAGAGCTCTCCAAACCACTCAAGGTTTATTGTTGCTACAGCTTGGTACAGTGCATATAGAGTACATGTAAAGATTACATTTACAGATCAATAGCACAAGTGGTTCTGTGGTACCAGGTATCGACCTATGTTGAAACACCCATGGTATTATGCGCTGTAGCCTCCTCAGATTGCAACACAGATGCTGACTCTGGCATCCAGTTGATCATACAGACAGAGAATACTACCCTAGGACACATTATACCACACCTGCTCCACCGGTTCATGCAGTTCTTTAAGAGTTGTAGGTCAATTAGTCACATGAACCACTTCTTGTCCCATCATATCCCACACATGCTCGATTGGAGACAAGTCTGGAGATCCATCGGGAAAACAGTGCCTGTGTGGACACTTTAGTGTTACAGTTAATTTCCAGTCAGAGGTCAAAATTTATACCAGTCTGAAAACAGGTGATCTTTTCTCTGCTCTCATGGGAGGCCAGTATTTAACAAGGTCGATCTCCCCAAAACTAACTTACAACTACCCCTGGGTGAGGAATCACTCAAAGTCCTGGTAGCAAACATGCCACATGGATTATATTGTTTCAGATAGTTTGTTTTTGGGGTGGCCAGTGTGCCAGTGATCTTTCAAAGGTTCCTCAAGCAACTGCTGCAGGATGTTCTATGCTGCATAAATTATCTAGACAAAACTGTGCTGACAGGGGCCACAATCGAAGAAAACATAGGAAACTTGTGGCACCCTCCAGTCTACAGGCCACAAATGCAATCTCAAAAAATCTCTTTTTTTCAACCTTGGTGGAATACCTAGGACATATCACATTTCACAGAGGTATTAAGCCCACACAGAAGCTGATCGAAACCATTATCATGCTTCCTCACCCCACAAATTTAAAGGAGCTCCAGTCCTTCTAGGGAAAAGTAATGTACTGTGGAAAATTTATCATAGGAATGGCGTCAACTGGACATCTGCACAACAATCTGTGGAAGAAGGGCATTACTTTTGTAGGGCCGAAAAAATGTGAACATGTGTTTACATCTTGAAGCAGGTCCTTTCATCAGCACTACGTCCTACCACATTTCAACTGAGCAAACAGCTAGTGGTGGTAGTGGACACCTCTGTATGGGGCATGGGGGCCATCCTGGCACATAGAGATGCAGATGACTCTTAACACCTGACTACATTTGTGTCGAAGAAGCTCAATGCTGCACAGAAGAGGCCTTCACAATCATGTTTGTGCCAAAGAAATTACCTGCATTCCTATATGGAACAGTCTTTCACCTCATTACTGATCATAAACCATTGATCTTCCTCTACAGACTTGCAACAAAGCTACCAGAGAGGACTACACACCGATTCCAGTGCTGGGCACTCTTCCTCAGCAGGTCCAATTACGAAATTCACTTCCAAAATACCACTCAACATGCCAACATGGATGCTCTGTCCTCTCTCCTGATGGGCTCGAATCTTAAGTGCAACCAAAATGAGACCTTGTGCTTCCAGTTGAATGAAGCAGCTCAACAGATGATGGACACTTTTCTCATGATGGGGCCTGTGTGGCTGGGGTCATGGTGAAGGAAACAACCTTAAAACAGGTACAGTGGTACATGTAACAGGGCTGGCTGGACTGCATTCGCAGTTTAGATTCCAAACGGTTGCTGCATTACTTTCACCTCAACCGCCAGTTAATCCCTGTGCATGGACTTATCTTACTAACCACTGATCAACTGCTGCGGGGACCTCTGCACCCAGCAATCTTATGACTGTTGCACCAAGATCACTGGGGCATCTCAAGCACTTAGTGCTCACCTGTTGCCATGAGTACTGGCCAGGCATAGACCAGCCGTTCAAACATTTTGTCCACAACTGTCAACAGTGTGAACAATTGTAAGCAGCTCCCCTCCAAATTTTCTCATCCTGGCAGATTATCCTCAATGTGTACTCCAACTTGATGTACATGATAAGCTGTCAGTCCATGAGTGTGAAGGCTACAGTTGCAGTGCTCAACAGAATTTTTACTGTTGAGAGAGTTCCTCTCACCCTGGTGTCGGACAATTTACCACAATCTCGCTCCCAGGTTTTCGATGAGTTCTGCCACAGAAATGGCATTCAACACCTGCAGTCTACACTTTTCCACCTCCAGTCTAATGGAGAAACCAAAAGATTTATGCAAACTCTTGCAACATAGATGGAGAAATATGTGACCAAAGTTCCTACAGATGGGGCACTAAGACTTTTTTTTTTAATTCCTAGAGGTTCATGCTGACAGGGGAGAGGACCTTCCTCCAAGGAGATTCACCACTTGGTCCTGATTATTCAGTATACCACTGAAATTTGATGTATCCAGGGGAGCAGACAAACATGGTTGCAGATTACCTTACGAAAGTGAATGCCATCACTTCTCCTGTGGGCCTGGATGAGCTGGCGAAGTGACAGGCAGACAGTGTTGAACTTCAAAATTTGTGACAGGATCCTATCTCAGCACTGACCTTGATGACCTGACATGATCCCAGCTCTCCACACACTATGTGATGTCCCTAAGGACACCTTTGCCACTCATCCCGGCCCCTCTCGGACTGACAGTTTTCTCAGCTGTCCATGATCTCATGCACGCAGGTATCAATGCTATAACATGCCTCATCGTGGAGCATTTTGTTTGGTCTGGGATGAAAAACAAATGCTGCACATGGACACATGCTTGCATTTTCTGTCAATGAAGTGAGGCTGAACATCACATGCAACGATCACTGGACAAATTTGAGACACCAAAGGGACACCTTGGACATATCCACTTTAACATATTAGAGATGTGATCATTTAAGTGACTGGATAAGGAGGTACATCAAAAGGACATCTGAGGGATGAGATGAGGCTGTACGACTTTTTGACATAATGGCCGATTCAGTTGCACACACTTGCATCTCCACATGGAGTGCGCAGTTTGGGTGTCCCTTGTATATTACCACCAACCAGAGACGATGGTTTGAGGTCTTCCTCTTTGCTAAATTACGTGCATTGTGTGGTGCTGACAAGTTCCGTACAACTGTGTATCACCTGCAGAGCAAAGGGCTTGCAGAACATTGGCATCACACACACAAAACTGCTCAAATGTGCCTTACTTAGCATGCACTCTGCCCAAAAAGATGACTTGAAATTTCTTTTGCAGATATCCTTTATGGCGAGCCCGTAGCGCTGCCGGCGGAGTATGTGGAAGACTCTGGGCTCCAACGCTGGGACTAGCTTCCTGCTCTAGTTGACTGCATCTGCTCGCATATCATGAACATATGCCTTCCAGCCTCACAGCCAGATACCCTGCCACAGCTGTTTATACATAACAAACTTGGTCACTGCAAATTTGTCATGTTACATGGTGACGCAGTTCAGGCGGCAGTTCGGCCACCACACTCAGCCCCACATAGCATACTCAGCTGTGTGGGTCAAACCATTGACATCTTACTCAATAGGAAATGTCAAATGGTTTGTATCAACAGATAAAACATGTTTCGACTCTAAACAACAGGCCCTCCTTGGCTACTTCCTCTGACTCAGAAGTGACTGCTACAATGCCTCTGCTTCGTGACGATGACTCCGCCTTTTGTAACACCTCCCAGTGTGCGCCACAACATTGTCTCTTCATGTGACACTTCCCCTCCGGAAGGTGTAGTTAGGATACATGAGTGTTCCTTGCTTTCTTGCCCCCACCCTCCCTCCTCCAGTGCTGCTGTGTTCACTGTCAATGTCTCCTACTTTCATATCAAGGATCTTTTTATAAAACTCCATGATGGCAAGGTCTTTGTGTTTTCTGCACTGTTGCCCACACACAAAGACTTTTCCACTATCCATGTCTCTTTGCTTTGCTCATTTGAAATACAAGTCGATGCTGATCAGTGCAGCTACACTGCGAGAATTGCCAGAGATGTTCACCTCTCCATTACTGTTCCACTGTTTGCCTCTTCACAAGACATTGGGCACTCGACAGAGACTTCCTTTCCCCCGTGGGCCAACACCTTTGACCACCCTTAGCTTTCAAAAGTTCATTTTTTTATAACTATAGATTTGAAGTCAATCTAAAATAGTTTCAATAGTCCTTGGAGTGTTTATATCTGCAAGTTTATTAATTGATTTAGTAATTACTGAATTAATGTGAATTACTGGTGTTTGCAGACTAGTGCAGTCTTCTGGCAACTTGTTTTGTGAGGGTCTCTAATTCGTGTTTCATCTCATTAAAGCTTGACAAGATTTTCCTTAGTTGCAATGCCCGTCACAGGTATTATGTCAACTATCTCTTTAATTTAGACCCCAGCTCTTCTCTCAGTTTCTCCAACTCTAGTTCTAACAGCTTCTGATCTAGTGTTCTGTACTTACTTCCTGTCCCTGGACTGTCATTTCTTAAATTAATTTACCATTGGGTGAATAAGTTACGGCATTATCTGTCTCCACACACTGTATCAATGTGTTACACATTTGTAATTTTCACACTAGGCATAGAATGGTCAACAGGCACATAAGCAAGGCTGAAAATATAGCTGAGGCTTTGAAAAATTTCTTTCTTCAAGAGCTAACTACGAGGGTCATTCAATAATTAAAGAGACAAATTGGTGTGAAGAAGAAGAAAGCATTTATTTTTACAAAACAATACTTTTTCTACTTTTCAATATAATCCCCTTGGAACAGTTATGCACTTGTTCCAATGGGCTACAGTCTTTTTTATTCCGACTGCAAAGAACTCTTTATCTTGATGTTTGAACCAATTTACCACAAACTTTTTCACTTTCCCATTGTCCTGGAACCTCTTCCCACATAATGCATCCTTCAGTGGACCAAACAAATGGCAATCACTTGTTGCTAAATCAGGACTGTAAAGGGGATGAGGCAGTACTTCCCAGTCCATTATGTCGATGGTTTCAAGGGTGAGTTGAGCAATATGAGGACGTGTGTTGTCTTGCTGGAAAATCACACCTCTCCTCTGAGATCCATGACGTCTCTCATGGCTGGCTTCACCTTGTTTAAAAGCAAATCCGAGTAGTACTAGCTGTTCATCTTACACTGCTCTTCGAGATAATCACAAAAAACTGGACCTTAAGCATCTCAAAACACCATCAACATGACTTTTCCTGCTGATGCTTGGGTTCTGAATGTTTTCTAGACAGGTGAGCTGATGTGTTTCCTCTCCATGCTTTGTCTTTCTGATTCTGGCTCATAGTAGTGAAACCAAGTTTCATCACAAGTTAAAATTTTGTTGAGAAAGTGCTCACCTTCTCTTTCATAACGTTCCTTTAACTCTGTGCACACTCTCAACCTTGATTCCTTGTGTTGCCGCGTCAACTCCTTATGGACCCACCTTGCACGTGTTTTGCGGTACTCAAGCTTGTTACAGATAATGTTATGAACTGCACCAGTACTAACTTCAACGTTATCAACTACCGTTTCCAGTCACATGGCAGTTGGCACGAATAATGTCATCAATCTGACTTTCAAGTGAGAGAGTTGAAACTGCAACTGGTCGGCCAGAGCAGTGTTCGTCAGTCACTGAGTCGTGACCATTTTTGAACTGCTCTACCCACTTGTAAAAATTCATACAACTTTCACAATAAACTTACACATTCTACAGTATATATTCACTGATATATAACAGAACATTGTTCAACTGATGTGGACGTTTCAAGTGGACTCACCATCTTGAAATGTATTTTTGAGGTTATAAGTAAAACAATGTTGATACATCAACTGATCAGGGCTCATACCAGTGATGCCAACTTAAAGCCATAAAAGTACCAAACTTGCCCTACTAACAGGTTTTTCCCCAGACCAATTTGTCTCTTTAATTATTGAATGACCCTTTTAACACACACACACACACACACACACACACACATGCGTACTGTGTTATCCTGGCTGACTACATTGTCCTGGCACTGCAGCTCAACTTAAGGCAACCCAACCCTTCTCTTATCAGCTGGAGTGAGTGAGAGGAGAAAGAGGCATGGATGCTGATGGATGGAGGGAAAGGCAGCTGGGGTGAGAAGGGAGAGGCAGCAAGGGAATGCTATAAGAATGAGACACTGGTGACCTTGTGTTGGTGCAGGCATGTGTACTTACAGGTGGCACAGAGTAGAGGACCGGATTGAGAAGGTTAGACAGAAGAAGGAAAAAAGGGAGACTGTGAAGAGGAGACTGGCAGTGTACAATGGAGGTTAAGATAGTAAGGTGACAAGAACTACATAGGTATATAAATACCCCATTCTCATTAAATTATGTGTCTCTATAAAAGAGTGATCAAAGTTTTCAAACACTTCCTGTAGATGGAAGTAATTGAGCTGTTGCACCTCGAAATACAATTTCAAGCTAGAGATATTGACAGATACATGTTTTGCAATTGGAGTGCAAAGTGTAATATGCTTTCTGCATTTTTTTTAAAAAAAGTGTCTCCAGCAACAATTCTTCGTCATTTAGTGGAAATTTATGGAGTAAGTGTAATGTTATGAATGCAGGTGTGGTTTTGGTGCCAAGAATTTGATAAAGGCAGAAATATGTACAAGATGAGCCAAGCATATCTACGTCAGATGGCAAATTGTGTGCCATATCGTAGGATTAACTGTTGCATTCATGTGTGGCACGTTGTTCACAAATTCAGTATATATGGCAAGGTACCCAAAGGAAACCGAATTCATTTTTTTTTTTTATGGGCACGCTTTTGTAATACCGTATTTTGCCGCTAGGAGCGCGTACAGCGGACATTGTGGAGTCAGTAAGCCGACAGCAAAACCGAAGTCCGCATTATGTAGGACGGCAGCCCGATTTTCAGCCGTTCTGCACATCCCCCTCCATTAACCGCTGTCAGCCAATAAGATTCATTCCCTTTCGGAACGGCTAGTCGCGATTTACAGCTAGACGGCGAGAATCTCTCTCCTGCATGCTTCACTGTTGCCGTACTTCGCGAAAACCGATTTATTTATTCAACTATCGATTTTTTTTCCTCTTGTAGCAATATGGCTGCGAATGTGTATCCGTAAATGTTTTAGTATGATTAAAAAAACGCAATAAACGTGCAGGCAAAGGAATTATTAAATGCATTTACAACTTTTCCAGACATGGGACGCCTACTGTTGACAGTTGACGCACCAGCGGACTTAAGAAGCATGTGATGTCAGCGAGAGAAATGGAAAGAGAATTGTAAACGAAAGCGTCAGAGCTATGGAAACATTAGGAAAACTTGGTTTTGCGACTCCTGGAAAAATCGAAATCGCAAGAACTCTAAAACAAATGGATGGTTTTGACAACGACGTTTTAAAGCTCTCCTATGAACTGTGAATACCCAACACCACAAAAACTTGTTATAATTATGCACGAGAAAATTGGTTTCAAACGTAGTGCTTCGCCAGTGTAAAGAAATTTAAAGAATACTGCTTTCAGATATGTGAAGAAGAGTTTTTAATTGAAAGAAGTGACATAGGTGCAGCACGAACCATATCCCGTATAAAGATGCACGACAGAATTGGAGGAGGTAGTTCAACAGCGTATTACCTTGATCAAATATCGGTGTATCAGAATCATTCCAGGAAGACCTACTGGAAAATGAGTGATAATATTGGCGGTTATAAAGTTCCCATAGGAATAGGTTCTCGGATAATCATTCTGCATGCTGGCTCTTCTTCTGGTTTTGTTCCTGAGAGGAAACTTATATTTAGTGAAAAAAAGTGACTACCATTCGGAAATGAAAGCTGTCAGCTTTGTGAAGTGGTTCACTGAGTGATTGCCATACCTTGCTTCGAAGTCGGTCATTGTAACTGCCATACCAGCTATCACACAGAGAAAAAAACCAAGTACAAATACCAGGAAAACTAGTATTTTGCCCTAACTTAAAAATGAAAATGTTTCCCACAGTATAAACCAGACTCGTGCCGAACTCCTGCAGATCGTTAATTTATGTAAGTCATGCGACAGACGTAAAAACTTGACTTTTTTTTCACACGAATGTGGTCACAGGGTTCTGCGTTTACACACACATCACTGTTCGTATAATCCCATTAATTTGGGCACAGGTTAAAGGCTATGTGGGAGAAAAAAAAAACAAGACATTTAAGATAACAGACACTGAATCGCTTGTGCATGAAGCAATAGACTATGTGCACTCTTCAGATTGGGCATAGTCTGTGCCAATGTAAGAAGGGGTACACAAAAGAAACCGAAACTCTGCCACCTCCCCCCCCCCCCCAATAAAGAAATCTAAACTCTTCCACCTCCCCCCACCCCTCCCCATAAAGGCATAAGAAAACCTGTATCAGCAAGGAAAGTTTTGGGCCCATTCGCCAGAGACTGCTGCTGGTTGATTTCCTATCCATGGGGAAGCCGTGCTCATAGAAAAAACTAAACAGTGTTTCAGACTTTGTATCTAAAAGCAGCTGTGTAATTACAGTAATATGCCACAAAATTAGGACACACTCGTTCGTGGTACTGTATTTTGGGTACACCTTTGGAATGCAATTATGTGTATTATGCAGTGAAGAAGTCTGCATTTTTAACGCAAACACAGCGATTCTACATGGCATTTATTCAACAAGTCCTTGGTTGGTTTCTGGAGGTATATGGGATCAGATCTGTATGCACAGGTCAGACAACTCCTGTAAATTACTTGGCTGAGGTTTGTGAGTGGGGGGCTGGCACCCGATAGTATCCCAGAGTGTTCCATCAGGTTCAGAGTGGGCGTATTTGGTGGGTAAGACTTCAGTATGAGTTCACTATTGTGTTCCTCAAACCACCGTAGCACGATCCTGGCCTTGCAACGTGGACAGTTATCATGTTGGAAGATGCCACTGACATTTGAGATTACATTGAGCATGAAGGGAGGCAGGTGGTCCGCAATACTGTTTACATGGTCTACAGCCGTGTCACAGTGCCTTCGATTACTACCCTAGGACCCATGGAAGTCCATGTTAATGTCTCCCACAGCATAATACTGTCTCCACCAGCGTGCTTCCCTGGTGCAGTGAATGTTTCAAGCAGCCTTTCGCCTGGAAGACACTGTATTCAGATTGAACCATCGACCTGGTGTAACAGAACCATGATTCATCCACCAAGTGACATGTTTTCATTGACTCATGTTCCAGTCTCAATGATCCTATGCCCACTGCAATTACAACTGACAATGTCATTTGGTCAAAACGGGAAGAAATTGGTATCGTCTGTTGCGGATTCTTGTGTTCATCAAAGTCCGCTGAACATGTGCCTACACCAGAGGAGTATTCCGTCATCAGACTTGCCACAGATCATCACCTATGCTACTTTGCAGCCCTCCTGCTTCAAAGTTATGTGTTTAGGCACTGACGTCCAACAGTTTTGACATCTAATTGTGGTTTCACCATCTTTCAACCACTTTCTATTGATGCTCAAGACAGCCACACGAGAACAACTAGCCAGCTTTGCCACTGCCAAGCTGCTTGTTCCCGGGCAATGGTCCAAAACAATCTGGCTTAAATCAAAGTCTCTTACGTCAGTGAATTAAACCACTTGTGGGTCGTATCGCAGCTAGAATGATTCCCCATGTGTCTCTGTTCTGCTTGTACACTTTCTTGCTGCCTTACGTATCCGCAATGCCACCAGGTGGCCTTCAGTCTCACAGTGGACATTGGTAATAACGTTTTGTCTCATTTGTGTAGGTATATATTTGATGTTCAGTGGAGGGAAGGTAGTCGAAATCCTTACCCCGAAACGATTACCTCTCGTTGTGCCCGGAAATGAGAAATGTCCTGCCCACTATCCTTCCCACCCCTCCTACAGTGGTTTCCGCCTTCCACCGAACCTACACAATATACTCGTCCATTCTTACACAACCCCTGCTCCCAATCCCTTACCTCATGGCTCATACCCCTGTAACAGACCTAGATGCATGACCTGTCCCATACATCCTCCTACCACCACCTACTCCAGTCCGGTCGCTAACATCACCTATCCCAACCAGGCAGGGCTACCTGTGAAACCAGTCATGTGATTTACAAGCTAAGCTGCAACCTCTGTGCTGCATTCTATGTAGGCATGACAACCAACAAGCTGTCTGTCCGCATGAATGGCCACCGACAAACTGTGGCCAAGAAACAAGTGGACCACCCTGTTGCTGAACGCGCTCCAAACATGATATCCCACATCTTAAGGACTGCTTCACAGCCTGTGCCATATGGATCCTTCCCACCAACACCAGCTTTTCTGAATTGCGCAGGTGGGGACTTTCCCTACATTACATCCTACATTCCTGTAACCGTCCTGGCCTCAACCTTCGTTAGTCATTGTCCTCACCCATCCAGCCCCCACCCTGTTCCCATTCCAGCACTACACTGCCGTCATTTCAACGCCACACCCAGTCTTCTAATTTCTTTTATTTCTCTCCTTTCCGCTACTTACCCCCTCCCCCCTCCGCACCTTCTCTCCTGCCCTCCGTCTAAACTGCAACACTTGACTGTCCGCCACTCCCACCATACTATCCCTTCCCCTCCCCACCCCAGCCTCCTCCTTACCCCCACCCAGTCGCCACTCCCATCTTGCACTGGTGCTGCTGCTCGCATTGTGGTCTCAGCTCTCTGAGACTGCAGACGTATGTGCAAGTTGCGTTTGTGTGTGTGTGTGTGTGTGTGTGTGTGTGTGTGTGTGTGTGTGTGTCTACTGCTGACAAAGGCCTTAATGGCTGAAAGCTTTAATTGTGTGAATCTTTGTATTGCACCTATTGCGACTCAGCATCTCTGCTATATGGTAACAACTTTCCTTCTCCGGTATTGTTACATTCCATCCTGGATTTTCCATTGTTTGAACAATTTTGTCTCTTAGTTTCAAGATATATATATATATATATATAAAAGTGAAATATTAAATTAAATAGAAAAATAAAAGAAAATTTGGTTTTCTTGAAAAGAGATAAGTGATTGAATACTACAAAAAATCACCAGTATTCTCCTATTGTTCTAATTTTATGAAACTCTGCCCGAAAATTATGTTTTAATCGAGGATCATACCTCTATTTGGGCATTACGAGTGGTCAGTGCTTAAGACTGAAAACTGAGGTTGGAGGACGCAGTTTCTGGTGTTAATTTGTCCGCTTTCAAGTGCTACAAGTAGATAAAGGTATATTTCGTAGACACTTGCAGCACTTCAGTTATTTTCTACACACATCAAAAAAAGTTTTGCATCACCTTGGTTTCCAGAGTTACGGAAACTCTACAGAATATTGGATTAGAGATCAACATAAACATCATTTTCGCCCTTTTTATTGCTCATAAAAACCACACATTGCATGTTGTACCACCACACAGCGAGACCTTCAGAGGTGGTGGTCCAGATTGCTGTTCACACCGGTACATCTAATACCCAGCAGCACGTCCTCTTGCATTGGTGCATGCCTGTATTCGTCTTGGCACACTATCCTCAAGTTCATAAGACACTGTTGGTCCAGATTGTCCCACTCCTCAACGGCGATTCGGCGTAGATTCCTCAGAGTGGTTGATGGGTCACGTCGTCCATAAACAGCCTTTTCCAATCTATCTCAGGCATGTTAGATAGGGTTCATGTCTGGAGAACATGCTGGCCGCTACAGTCGAGCGATGACGTTATTCTGAAGAAAATCATTCACAAGATGTGCATGATGGGGGCACGAGTTGTCCATGAACACGAATACCTCGCCAATATGCTGTCGATATGGTTGCACTATCGGTCGGAGGATGGCATTCAGCCGTTACGGCGCCTTCCATGATCACCAGCGACACACTTCGGCCCCACATAATGTCACTCCAAAGCAGCAAGGAACCTTCACCTTGCTGCTGGACAGTGTGTCTAAGGCGTTCGACCTGACCGGGTTGCCTCCAAACACAATTGTCTGTTTGAAGGCATATGTGACACTCATCGGTGAAGAGACCGTGAAGCCAATCCTGAGCGGTCCATTTAGTATGTTGTTGGGCCCATCTGACCGCGCTGCATGGTGTCGTGGTTGCGAGGATGGACCTCGCCGTGGACGGCGGGAGCGAAGTTGCGCATCATGCAGTTTGAGTCGTAACACAACGTCCTGTGGCTGCACGAAAAGCATTATTCAACATGGTGGCGTTGCTGTCAGGGTTCTTCCGAGCCATAATCCGTAGGTAGCGGTCATTCAATGCAGTAGTAGGCCTTGGGCAGCCTGAGCGAGGCATGTCATCGACAGTTCCTGTCTCTCTGTATATCCTCCATGTCCGAACAACATCGCTTTGGTTCAGTCCGAAGCGCCTGGACGCTTCCCTTGTTGAGAGCCCTTTCTGGCATAAAGTAACAATGCGGACGCGATCGAACCGCAGTATTGACCGTCTAGGCGTGGCTGAACTACAGACAACAGAAGCCGTGTACCTTCTTCCTGGTGGAATGACTGGAACTGATTGACTGTCGGGCCCCCTCGTTTAATAGGCGCTGCTCATGCATGGTTGTTTACATCTTTGGGAGGGTTTAGTGACATCTCTGAACTGTGAAAGGGACTGTGTCTGTGATAAAATATCCACAGTCAACGTCTATCTTCAGGAATTCTGGGAACTGGGGTGATGCAAAACCTTTTTTAATGTGTGTATTTTTATTCTATGCTATGAATGACTTTTGAAGTCGCCGGCCGGTGTGGCTGAGCGGTTCTAGACACTTCAGTCTGGAACCGCGCGACCGCTACGGTCGCAGGTTCGAATCCTGCCTCGGGCATGGATGTGTGTGACGTCCTTAGGTTAGTTAGGTTTAAGTAGTTCTAAGTTCTAGGGGACTGATGACCTCAGATGTTAAGTCTCGTAGTGCTCAGAGCAATTTGACTTGTTAAGTGTTAATTTATTACTGCTACCATAATTTTCTTCATCTTGTTAGTTCATGGAAATGGCAGACAAATTGTTATTCTTTCAAAGCAAATAAAGACTTATACTTCATTGCTAAGTCACTTATTAAAATTTTTACGGGCTAGGGTTGGTGACGCCCTCCAATGAAAAGTATGTCTGGCAACGACAGCGAGAAATTGTCTTCTAGACGAAGCGAGAGCAAGTCTTTCACTCTGCATGTATACGCGTACCTTAAGCCATAACACGTGGCAAAAGGGACAATGTTGTCTCCGCAATGCTGTACCAATTCTTATGCCATGTGTTTGCTGCTCTTTTCTGTAGGCATTGTTACTAAAATAGCACTGATCGTTTCTCTCATTTCCATCTTTGAAACCAATGCCAATTTTACCAATAAAAATGAAATAAAATTACAACTGTTTCAAGGGCTCATTGATATTTTTTCTTTCTCGGTTATTACTAAAAACTAAAAAACACCTGTTATAACCGAGACCAAACAACTACCGAATAATATCGTTTATTCAGAACTAAAATACCGGTATCGGTTTTAACGGGTCGGTTTTTTCCCATCCCTTGTGTAGAGATCGCTGCTGTTCATTAGTATGACGCTCGGTTGTAAAGCAATTGCGAGCTAATATGTTGAAAAAATGCTTAACCTACAGGAATGCAGGTTTTCTTGGCGAATTTCAGTGACGGCATCTTCTGGGGCTATCAGCCGATTCATGGCGTCGTCTTGTCGCCAAGGTTCGGCGTGTCTCCTCCTAATCAGCTTCGCCTGAAACTTATCGAGACGTTGCGGCGACACGACGTCATGACTCGGTTGATAAACCGAGATTTCATCGATACTTAACGTAGCTTTCAAGACCAAATTTTGTTATTACTGTAACACTTTCAGTAATTACTGGTAGATTCTTTGGTACCCGTATTGCAAATTTAGTTTCAGTTGCGCGTCATACAAGAATCCGCTTACACAATGCGTTGCCATCAACATCTTCGTACACATGTTATCTTGCACAGATGCAGCTGGCTGCAATGAACTCAGAATTATCGCATAATATAAATGAGTTACGACTAAATAAAGGCGATGTAGGTTGTTTAGAATCTTAAGCTAAAGGAATAGGCCGTTATACAAAGAAAAGAGATAGAGTACACAATAATAATGTTTCTGTTGATTATCGGGAAGGTAATGACTATTAAGATCGCCGAGTGATGGAGACTTGATTGTTGTATGAGGCTGTGGAAACGACGTCTTTGAAGCCTACGTAGTCGCCATGGAAGAGCAGTGCCAAACTAATCGATATAACTGAAAGCTACTACACACTCCATTTAGAGAACTACAGAAACGTCAAATGTAGGTGTCAATTCTGATGTGCAATTGAAAAGAACTGACGTAATACGTCGATTTTCATCTACAATAAAGATCATCCCTATACGGCGGCTGGAAAGCAACAACCTTTTACAGTGTCGTCGTAACTGCCGTCTGCGTCACGTCTGCTGTGCAGCTAGCTGCGTTAATTTAAGTATTAACTGTATTTTTCTTACTTGTCACTTCTTCTTCCGTGTGCTTTTGCTTTTAGGAAGCTTTAATTGACGAGTGCTAGTAATAGTGTTCCATAGATTTCGTGTTTGTTTTGAATACAGTCAGAGAGAGTCCCTTTAGTCAGCCATAGTGCCAGTAGTGCTAGTGTTTGTTTTCAATACAGTCCAGAGACAGGTAGTGCTATTTTCATTGTTTTCTACAAGAAGTGTCTAGTAACCACAGGAGCTGGCCACTGTTCGCGAACAGCTGAGCGTGTTGATGGCCGCGATCAGCCGTCTTCAGGCTGCTCCCTCGGAGTCGCATGGTACACCCCAGGTGTTACATGCGTCACCCACTGTCCCTGCTGTCGAGACATCTTCGCGGGTACCGGGCGCGGTTGGGCCACCCTCTCCCTAAGGGGAGTGGCGGGTTCAACGGCGCACGAGGCGGAGGGTCAATGTGGAAGCTGGCCGTGTGGCATCGCCCGCTCTGCCTGTGAGTGGACGTGTGGCCGCTCCTTCAGCAAGGTCCGAGCAGGCACACGGGGGGAGGGGTTTATAAGTTATTGGGAGCTCCAACGTTAGGCGGGTGATGGAGCCCCTTAGGGAAATAGCGCAAAGGTCGGGGAAGAAGGCCAATGTTCACTCTGTCTGCTTGCCGGGGGGTCTCATCCGAGATGTGGAGGGGGCCCTGCCGGCGGCGATAGAGAGCACTGGGTGAACCCGACTGCAAATTGTTGCTCATGTCGGCACCAATGACTCTTGCCGTCTGGGTTCAGAGGTCATCCTTAGTTCTACAGGCGGTTGGCGGAATCTGAGCTAACTATTTGTAGTATCGTTCCCAGAACCGATCGCGGTCTTCTGGTTTAGAGCCGAGTAGAAGACTTAAACCAGAGGCTCAGACGATTCTGCGGAGATCTGGGGTGCAAATTTCTCGACCTCCGCTATCGGGTGGAGAAATGTAGGGTCCCCCTGATTAGGTCAGGCGTGCACTACACTCAGGAAGCGGCTACAAGAGTAGCGGAGTATGTGTGGAGTGTACATGTGGGTTTTTTAGGTTAGAGAATTCCCTCCGTAGGCCCGACAAGACGCCTCCTGAGACGCGGCAAGGTAGGAGTAGGCAAAATGCAACAGGGAATAACAATATTAATGTGCTAATAGTAAACTGCAGGAGCGTCTATAGAAAGGACCCAGAACTGCTCTCATTAATAAACGGTCACATTGCCCACATAGTACTAGGGACAGAAAGTTGGCTGAAACCAGATGTAAACAGTAATAAAATTCTAAACTCAGATTGGAATGTATACCGCAGGGACAGGCTGGACAGAAAAGGGGGAGGCGTGTTTATAGCGATAAGAAGTGCAATAGTATCGAAGGAAATTGACGGAGATCCGAAATGTGAAATAATTTGGGTGAAGGTCACGGTTAAAGCAGGCTCAGACATGGTAATTGGATGTCTCTATAGGCCCCCTGGCTCAGCAGCTGTTGTGGCTGAGCACCTGAAGGATAATTTGGAAAATATTTCGAGTAGATTTCCCCACCATGTTATAGTTGTGGGTGGAGATTTTAATTGGCCGGATATAGACTGGGAGACTCAAACGTTCATAACGGGTGGCAGGGACAAAGAATCCAGTGAAATTTTTTTAAGTGCTTTATCTGAAAACTATCTTGAGCAGTTAAACAGAGAACGGACTCGTGGCGATAACATATTAGACCTTCTGGTGACAAACAGACCCGAACTATTTGAAACAGTTAACGCAGAACAGGGAATCAGCGATCATAAAGCGGTTACTGCATCGATGGTTTCAGCCGTAAATAGAAATATTAAAAACGTAGGAAGATTTTTCTGTTTAGCAAAAGTGACAAAAAACAGATTTCAGAGTACCTGACGGCTCAACACAAAAGTTTTGTCTCAAGTACAGATAGTGTTGAGAATCAGTGGAAAAAGTTCAAAAGCATCGTACAATGTGCGTTAGATGAATATGCACCAAGCAAGATCGTAAGAGATGGAAAAGAGTCACCGTGGTACAACAACCGAGTTAGAAAACTGCTGCGGAAGCAAAGGGAACTTCACAGCAAAGCCTTACGGACAAACAAAAATTACGCGAAGCGAAATGTAGTGTGAGGAGGGCTATGCGAGAGGCGTTCAGTGAATTCGAAAATAAAGTTCTATGTACTGACTTGGCAGAAAATCCTAAGAAATTTTGGTCTTATATCAAAGCGGTAAGTGGACCAAAACAAAATGTCCAGACACTCTGTGACCAAAATGGTACTGAAACAGAGGATGACAGACTAAAGGCCGAAATACCAAATGTCTTTTTCCAAAGCTGTTTCACAGAGGAAGACTGCACTGTAGTTCCTTCTGTAGATTGTCGCACAGATGACAAAATGGTAGATATCGAAATAGACGACAGAGGGATAGAGAAACAAAATCGCTCAAAAGAGGAAAGGCCGCTGGACCTGATGGGATACCAGTTCGATTTTACACAGAGTACGCGAAGTAACTTGCCCCCCCCCCCCCCCCCCCCTTCTTGCAGCGGTGTACCGTAGGACTCTAGAAGAGCGTAGCGTTCCAAAGGATTGGAAAAGGGCACAGGTCATCCCCGTTTTCAAGAAGGGACTTCGAACACATGTGCAGAACTATAGACCTATATCTCTAACGTCGATCAGTTGTAGAATTTTGGAACACGTATTATGTTCGAGTATAATGACTTTTCTGGAGACTAGAAATCTACACTGTAGGAATCAGCATGGGTTTCGAAAAAGACGGTCGTGTGAAATCCAGATCGCGCTATACGCCCACGAGACTCGGAGGGCCATAGACACACGGGTTCCCAGGTAGATGCCGTGTTTCTTGACTTCCGCAAGGCGTTCGATACAGTTCCCCACAGTCGTTTAATGAACAAAGTAAGAGCATATGGACTATCAGACCAATTGTGTGATTGGATTGAAGAGTTCCTAGATAACAGAACGCAGCATGTCATTCTCAATGGAGAGAAGTCTTCCGAAGTAAGAGTGATTTCAGGTGTGCCGCAGGGGAGTGTCGTAGGACCGTTGCTATTCACAATATACATAACTGACCTGGTGGATGACATCGGAAGTTCACTGAGGCTTTTTGCGGATGATGCTGTGGTATATCGAGAGTTTGTAACAATGGAAAATTGTAGTGAAATGCAGGAGGATCTGCAGCGAATTGACGCATGGTGCAGCGAATGGCAATTGAATCTCAATGTAGACCAGTGTAATGTGCTGCGAATACATAGAAAGAAAGATCCCTTATAATTTAGCTACAGTATAGCAGGTCAGCAACTGGAAGCAGTTAATTCCATAAATTATCTGGGAGCACGCATTAGGAGTGATTTAAAATGGAATGATCATGTAAAAAGTTGATCGTCAGTAAAGCAGATGCCAGACTGAGATTCATTGGAAGAATCCTAAGCAAATGCAATCCAAAAACAAAGGAAGTAGGTTACAGTACGCTTGTTCGCCCACTGCTTGAATACTGCTCAGCAGTGTGGGATCCGTACCAGATAGGGTTGATAGAGAAGATCCAACGGAGAGCAGCGCGCTTCGTTACAGGATCATTTAGTAATTGCGAAAGCGTTACGGAGATGATAGATAAAATCCAGTGGAAGACACTGCAGGAGAGACGCTCAGTAGCTCGGTACGGGCTTTTGTTGAAGTTTCGAGAACATACCTTCACCGAGGAGTCAAGCAGTATATTGCTCCCTCCTACATATATCTCGCGAAGAGACCACGAGGATAAAATCAGAGACATTAGAGCCCACACAGAGACATACCGACAATCCTTCTTTCCACGAACAGTACGAGACTGGAATAGAAGGGAGAACCGATAGAGGTATTCAAGGTACCCTCCGCCACACACCGTCAGGTGGCTTGCGGAGTATGGATGTAGATGTAGATGTTTGGCTGGAAATCTTTTCCTCATCTTTCGCACAACCCATGGCACATTTAATATCTTTTACATTTCTTTTTACACCTGAAAGATTGCTTTGCTGACAAGAATAATGAAACTGTGAAATAATCACCAATTATTATCATTTGAGCAAGATTGTTATTCGATGTAGATACTAAAATTGGCAGCTTGTTAACCATACTTTAAGGTGCTACTGTCTCACAAACCGGCTCCTTCAACATTGTTGGTTATGTTTTCTACCAGTAATTCTATTGCTGCCCTGCCGTGTACCTCCTCAAATGGTTCAAATGGCTCTGAGCACTACTAAGAGACTTAACATCTGAGGTCATCAGTCCCCTAGAAGTTAGGTTAGTTACGTTTAATTAGTTCTAAGGACATCACACACAGCCACGCCCGAGGCAGGATTCGAACCTGCGACCGTAGCGGTCTCGCGGTTCCAGACTGAAGCGCCTAGAATCGCTCTGCCATTAAGCCGGGCACCTCCTCGTTCACGTTGCTCCACGTGCATCTATTTATTCAGTTGTGTAGGGGCTGTTGTATAGCTAGGACGGCATTGTTCGGTCCCATAAACTGACCACACTTTCGTAGTGCTAAAACATTGTTGGTTGTTAGTTAAAAGGTATGTTTACCTCAATAGCTTTGCAATTTGATTTGTGAAGTAGAAAGCGGCCTTATAAGAAGTCACCTTCTTGCTAGAGCAGCAATGACAAACACTTCACGTTTACTGCGTGAGAGAATTTCTGCAGATTGCAGCGTAGGTCAAAGATTGCTGCAAGACCAAGCGACAGTCGGCACCTTCGGCAGAGGCCATACATGTACATCAAAACACAACGGGAAAACGAAATATCACTGCAGAAACTGCAAAATATACGTTGTGTGTCCTGAACATACTGAAGATCTGTGCAAGGACTTTGAAGGGTGTTTATAATTAAAATTCTACTTGGGAGAGCCCACATGAAAAGTGATCGTAGGACAATGAAACTTTGTTGAAGCGTTTGTAAGGACAAACGGAAGTGAAGTAACGAAAATACTGTTGAGAGAAACACATTTTAGTTTCCACGTGAGAGGGTAACATTTGTTAACTGCGTATCACGCCTACGGTCCGAGTTACAAACATTGTCCAAAGTGACGTCCATCTGCATCCACAACAGCCTGGAATACCATTTCACAATTGTTCGCAGCTCTTTTAGAACAGTGGACCATGGAATATTCACCTGTAGTGACAAAACTCGCGCACTACTTGAAGATTGCATCTTACGTCCAGCATTCTCAGTCGTGGCGACAGTGACTCCTTAAACAATTTGTGGCGTAACTGGTCTTCGACTTCTCCCAGGAGCTACTCTCAAATCGCCGGTTAATTCGAACTTCCGAATCATGTTCTTCAACCCTGGTGGGGAAAGAGGACCGCTCCAGGATTCCTTTAATACGTCGATACTCACGAAGAGCAGCAGCGTTATTGCTGTTGTTTCGACTAAACAGCTTTACGAGTAAAATAATAATCACCTTGTCCAGACCCATGTTAACTGCCTGCAACTTAATGCACACTCTCTGTATTGCACAGTGATGCTTGTGCTTCAACCCTAAGTCTCCGCACCAGTACCGGTGCCTAACCGCAAGTCATGACAGTAACGGTATAAGAACAAAAACCTGCAGCGCAGTGTGAACTTAATCACAACCACTCTGTACATTGTGTGCAAATGTTTAAAAGCATTGCTTGAATGACCTCAGTTTTTCGGTTATATGCTAGCATATATAACAGATTGATGAAAAAAAAATTACAACACAAAAAAAAACAAATGTAGAATAGTCAAATTTCGAGAATACTTTTGTCTAGAATGTATGTCATTAACACCACAAGATCACAATTAAGGTAAGCGCAAGATAAGCCTCTGAAAATGTTAAATGCTGGTACATAATCATCGTTGTACGAGATTGACGGAAAAGTAATGCCTCCACCTTCGTAGCTCTTCAACAGTTGGCAGCATTGGTATGCGGCAGGTACTGGCTTGTTCCGTAGCCTCTTCTCTACAGCTCCAGTTCCCAGGAAGCCTTAGCATCGAACGGTCGTGTTGTTATAGTGTAAAATATGAAACCCTGCGCGGACGGTCGGTCAGTGCGATTTAAGCAACGTGTAGTCATAGAATTCTTGACAGCAGAAGGTGTCACCCCAAAGGAGATTCATCAGAGAATGGAAGCAGTTTATGGTGATTGTGTTCATGTGAGTGCTGTGCGTCTTCATTCTCGTAACACAAGAGGAGTTCCTGCAAAATTTAAAGTCTGTGCACTGTCATTTCAGGATTCAGCATCTGGGGTACTCATTGTGCACATATCTTCCGATACCCAAGCAAAGCAATAATGTGACCCACACGTTCTTGTGACATGCCGATTCTGCTTGCAATTTCTCTCTGAGTGATACGACGATCGTCCTGAATCAACCTGTCAACATTTTGCTCGTGAAACTCAGTGTTTCTGTCACAGGATGTCCAACTTTTTGTGACATAGGTCAGATGTTCCCACCTCAACATCTTTAAACTTCCTCGCCAACGACGCACAGTACTCACATCAACAGAATCACCATCAACTGCTTTCATTCTCTGATGAATCTCCTTTGGGATGACACCTTCTCTTGTCAAGAACTCAATAACTGCACGTTGCTTAAATCGCATTGACCGACCGTCTGTGCAGGGTTCACACTTTACACTGTGACAACACAACCGTTCAGTGCTAAGGCTTCCCGCCAACTGGTGCTGTAGAGAAGACGCTACGGGACAAGCCAGTACCTGGCACATACCAATGCTGCCAACTGTTGAAGAGTTACGAACGTGGAGGCATTACTTTTACTCAACCCTTGTAACTACCAGAATGTTGAAGACAAGCATGCAAACGTGCATGCATTGTGTTATTCAGATGCCGAACGTCAGTTTGTGGAATGGAGTTCCATGCCTGTTGCACTTGGTCAGTCAATACAGGGACGGTTAATGCTGGATGTGGATGACTTTGGAGTTGTCATCTGATGATGTCCCACATGTGCTCGATTGGAGACAGATCTGGCGATCGAGCAGGCCAAGGCAACATGTCGACACTCTGTAGAGCATGTTGGGTTGCAATAGCGGTATGTGGCGAGCGTTACCCCGTTGCAAAACGCCCCCTGGAATGCTGTTCATGAATGGCAGCACAACAGGTCGCATCACCAGACTGACGTACAAATTTGCAGTCAGGGTGCGCGGGATAACCACAAGAGTACTTCTCCTGTCATACGAAATCGCACTCCAGACCGTAACTTGTGGTACAAATTTTCTGGTTCGGAGCTGTCCTTGAAGTAACCAATTTGTAACAGTTCATTGTGTCGCTGTGTTGCCAACTGCGACTCATATTGCTGCTACAGATGCAATACGATGCGCCAGAGCCATACGCGGAACGCGATGGTCTTCCCTGTCGGTAGTGCCACGTGGCTGTCCGGAGCTCTGTCTTATTGCGACGGTACATTCATGTGACCACCGCTGCTGGCAATCATCTACAGCGGCTACATTCCTGCCAAGTCTTTCTGCAATATCGCAGGTGGAACATGCAGCTTCTCGTAGCCCTGTTACATGATCTCGTTCAAACTCAGTGAAGCGCTGACAATGGCGCCTTTGTCACCACATAGGCATTCTTGACTAACATCAGCTCACCATGTCCAATCTCAAAGGCAGCTAAAGCTCAAGATCGTTACACGGTGTTTTTAAAAGCAAACCTGATTTCCATCTTCATAGTGGCGCTTCTAACACTACTCTTAAGCGACTTTCAGATGTAGAAACGCGCCTACCGACTTTCGTTTATGTCGAAAAACTCTTTCTTGGTGTTACGATATTTTTCCGTCGGTGTATTTATTTAATTTCTCTTTATGGCCACATTTACTTACGAACAGTCCCTAAGATAAAAGAAAATGATTGAAGAGCAGTTCTATTCCTGTTTGCAACTGAAATACAGGGTTATTACAAATGATTGAAGCGTTTTCACAGCTCTACAATAACTTTATTATTTGAGATATTTTCACAATGCTTTGCACACACATACAAAAACTCAAAAAGTTTTTTTAGGCATTCACAAATGTTCGATGTGTGCCCCTTTAGTGATTAGGCAGACATCAAGCCGATAATCAAGTTCCTCCCACACACGGCGCAGCATGTCCCCATCAATGAGTTCGAAAGCACCGTTGATGCGAGCTCGCAGTTCTGCCACGTATCTTGGTAGAGGAGGTTTAAACACTGAATCTTTCACATAACCCCACAGAAAGAAATCGCATGGGGTTGAGTCGGGAGAGCGTGGAGGCAATGACATGAATTGTTGATCATGATCTCCACCACGACCGATCCATCGGTTTTCCAATCTCCTGTTTAAGAAATGCTTCTGCTTTAGCCTTTTCCGTAAGATTTTCCAAACCGTCGGCTGTGGTACGTTTAGCTCCCTGCTTGCTTTATTCGTCGACTTCCGCGGGCTACGCGTGAAACTTGCCCGCACGCGTTCAACCGTTTCTTCGCTCACTGCAGGCCGACCCGTTGATTTCCCCTTACAGATGCATCCAGAAGCTTTAAACTGTGCATACCATCGCCGAATGGAGTTAGCAGTTGGTGGATCTTTGTTGAACTTCGTCCTGAAGTGTCGTTGCACTGTTATGGCTGACTGATGTGAGTGCATTTCAAGCACGACATACGCTTTCTCGGCTCCTGTCGCCATTTTGTCTCACTGCGCTCTCGAGCGCTCTGACGGCAGAAACCTGAAGTGCAGCTTCAGCCGAACAAAACTTTATGAGTTTTTCTACGTATCTGTAGTGTGTCGTGACCATATGTCAATGAATGGAGCTACAGTGAATTTATGAAATCGCTTCAATCATTTGTAATAGCCCTGTATTAATAAATGTTCTGTTTGATCAATTGTTTATTGTTTTGGTATGAGATACTGACCTTACCAAACTCGGACCATACAGTGATGACTATGATGATGATGATGATGATGATTTATGGCGAAGGACGCTAAACAGTAAGGTCATCAGTGCCCGGAACATAAAATGACCACACTGGTGAAGAGTTAAAGAAGGGGCTCAGTACTGAAGAACACAATGAAAAAATAAGAGTGAGGCATCTAATGAAGGCAAATCTGAAACCACGACCGCTTTTATTGAAAGACGAAAATAATTTAGACAAAAACTGGAGATGAATGGGTACGTAATGTGTTGTCGGTAGTCTGTATAAGTAGGCAAAAGAATGAAGGAGATACAAGAGTCCACTTTGTTATTTTATGTCGAACTATACAGCGATTTGGCTCAACATAAGGTCACTGTACCAACTATTAGGCACTTCTTTAAAAAAAAAAGCACGCCTTTCGCTATGGGGCGTTGAAGATGATGTAGAACTGATATAATACGGTCATGTGACGTACGTCATGACAGTGTAATGGCGTGTATTTATCTCTCTGTTGTATGGATTCAGCTGAGTCAACGTCGACATGTGACGGAAAGACAGAAAGCAGCTATCGAATTTGGATGTGCCCATGAATACACTGTGAATGAAGTTACTTTTTTGTAGTTGTATCATTGGGGACTGTCCAACGTGTCTACAAGGAACGGTGTCGCACTCACAGCTGTGTAAGTTAGTGTAGAACAGAAAGATGCTAACCGACAGGGACCGGGGGCAGGTGTCACACCTTGACAATGACAGTCAGCGTCAAACCGGACAGGAAAGCAGCTCCATCTCAACCGACCGAATATTGCGATAGTAACTTCCTGCAATGGATATTTGGAGCCGGTTACCTAGCAGAAGACCCTTGCTCACAGCGGCGCATAAAGTTCTACGTCTTCTGTGGTCCAAACAACACAGACATTGGACACTAGTTAATTGGAGATATTTAGTGTAGCCTGAAAATTCGCGATTTTTTTTTTCAAATGATGCGAGGGGTCGCATTCACTGACGGCCCAGCGACGTAAGTCCCAGGGTGTGGAGGATGCAGTTCAGGCCAGAGGTGCTTCTGTGATGTTTTTGGAGTGTCTTTCGCTTGATGACTTGAGACCACTCATTCTGATTTCATAAACCAGGAAGTTTATTTCAACATTCTCGCTAACGAAATCTTACCCATTCTCCTACATATTCATGATACGCTGGTTTTCAAAGTGATGACAGCCTTGTCCAAAGGGCTACACACTAACTTTCGTGGTTTGACGAATACCTGTGCATCCTATTCCACCTCGATTGGCCCACGAAATAACCCGATACTTATGTCTGGGACTATCTGGAACAGTCGGAGAAAGGTAGCAGTCATCATCCACTGCATTTGGTAGCTGTACAGCACCTAAACATTGATGAGCGGCTTCGCCTGGATATGGCATATCTGGAGAAGATTTTCGACTCCCTTCCTCGGCGAAATAATCTTCAAGGCTAGAGGCGATATTACACGGTATTGGCGTGATGTTTCGTGGGGGATGACTAATTTTTTGTCTGTGTGATTAGTCGTTCTTGGTGCTACAAAGTATGACAACAAAATTTGAAGAAAAAATGCATTTAAAACTCTTCTGCGAAATTGGAATAGGTTGTAAGGGACATTCTCAGAAATTTACTTGTTGTTGGGGGGGGGGGGGGGGGTTGTTTTTGGGGAAGGAGACCAGACAGCGAGGTCATCAGTCTCATCGGATTAGGGAAGGAAGTCGGCCGTGCCCTTTCAGAGGAACCATCCCGGCATTTGCCTGGAGTGATTTAGGGAAATCACGGAAAACCTAAATCAGGATGGCCGACGCGGGATTGAACCGTCGTCCTCCCGAATGCGAGTCCAGTGTCTAACCACTGCGCCACCTCGCTCGGTCTCAGAAATTTACTCCGAACAGAAACAGATATCGCCGAGCTACTGGGTCTTGATTAATTGTGGATATGACTAGAGTGCGGTGGACTCATTGATTCGAAATACCAGCTTAGTTGTTTCCAGAAATGTCCTGCTGTTCTTCAAATGTAACAACTAAATGCTTAAAGGCATCTTGCTCGGTGAGAAAATTCAACTTTTTGTTCTGCTTAATACTCGTACAATTAGTGCTGGGAAAGTGTTGCAGTAGCATCTCTCTTGGATAATTTTTCCGATGTGGTTTCTACTGCACTCAGTGTGTTCGGAGGATAATTTACGTAGGTGCTACAAAGACTGTAGCATCTACATTTATTCCGACAGTCAAGCAGCTCTGAACTCACTATTATCCGCTGAAACGAGATCAAAGATGCTGCAGGCCACAAAGCCCTTTTGAGACTAGAGGAAAGCAACAGGGTAAAACGGCTGTGGACCCTTGGTCGCTCAGAAATCAGTGGCAAGCTGAACAAGGTGATACTCTGACCAGAACAGATGCAATGACGCCATTTATTGGACCGGAACCAGTTTAGCCGTCACTAAGGCGGTGGTTAAATCAGAACTACTAAACTGGATCAGAAGGAAGCATGTAGGATACTGGACAGTGATCCAAAAACAAAAACGTTGCAAGATAATGATTCAAAAACTACGTTTTAAGAGAAATTCTGTGACCCTGGACTCAACAGGAGACAGACTACGCCTACGATTACTTTTATTTGTTTCGTCGCATACTTAGAAAATGCAAGGAACAGAGGCTAGAAAGAATAAGTTTATTCTAGAAAGTATATAGGCCACGCACAGGAGCCGGCCGAAGTGGCCGTGCGGTTAAAGGCGCTGCAGTCTGGAACCGCAAGACCGCTACGGTCGCAGGTTCGAATCCTGCCTCGGGCATGGATGTTTGTGATGTCCTTAGGTTAGTTAGGTTTAACTAGTTCTAAGTTCTAGGGGACTAATGACCTCAGCAGTTGAGTCCCATAGTGCTCAGAGCCATTTGAACCATTTGAACCACGCACATGAAGGGCAGTAGCTTGGGCATTGGCCGGCAATGTTACTTGGACACAACGAGGTATTACGTGAGCTAACATGGAGAGGCGGTAAGGTGTGGCAAGGCATTGGTGGGGATCATATATGGTCACACACATGGCCCTAAAGGGCGGTGGTCGGAAGTGACAACATGGAAGGGGCGGCGCGGCCTGCCGCACAGATAAAAGACAGGGGCAGCGTAGTCTGGAGGAGAGTTCAGTACAGACAGCGGTCCATGAGGGATGTCTGTGTAGGTCAAGTCTGGGGCCTGGACTTGTGGTGTTCTCTCTGACTCTGTTCGCGCACACACTTAGCCTCATGCCCCCCTCCATGGCATTGTGCAGTCAGGAGGAGTGTACTTTCGTTCAAGTGATTATCCAACTCTTGTTCAGATGAGCAATGAAAGACTGTAGGTATTCAAGTATTGTCTTTGTTCGATAATTTTCGGGTCGAGTTCCATAACTCTTTGAAACTTCCAGTTAGGTATTTCCACGTTAGCTGACTGGACGGACCTTCTCATCTCCAGCGTCATTGAGCATCTAGATGGCTCGCTGAAGGTGACAAGAAATTTTCTTCTGGTGTCAGGTGTGGGGATACGTCATGGAATTAGCGTGCAATTATCACGCCACCGTAAGGTGGTAGAATAAATGGTCATATTCGCATCTTACATGAGATCTTTACAAATCGCAGTGAGAAGGTGAAGAGGACACCTAACGTAAATCGACAGTTATGAGAACATTTGCCTATCAATATGTAATGCAAAAAGGGATGTCAGTCAATCGAAGGTAATTAACACACCATTCCTATACAATGCATGTCTTTGAGCAGAAGGTGGAACAGGGAACGCGAGTCGAGTCGCTTTTAGTTTTGAAAAGCCAGCTCCACAACGGCATAGCGGAACTGGGCTGTGGCAATTACACCGGCAACCACTTAAAGGGGTGGCAGGAAAGAGGACAGGGGCAGAGAAGAAGCTTTAGAAAACTTAGTTTCGAAATTCCAATGGGATACGAACAAAAGTAAGTGACGCATTTTCGTCCGGCAAGTGTGACACATGGAAAAGTCAATGTACTTTAGTTGTCTAGAATGGGCATAAAGTGTCCGATTGGCAGAAACTCACTAGGAAGGAAAAAACTACTGAAGTTTCGACACAGTTTGATAGAAGGGACGTCTCCTATTGGTCCAAAAAAGCCGTGACGTGAAAAAGGAACCCAAGTGGAGGGAGGCAGTTCTGCCATGAGCAGGACAAGAGAGAAATTTTGTGGAATGACCTCTTCTCTGAACTGCCATCAAGTGCAGAACGGAGCGCATTATGCTCTGTACGATGCAGAGAAGAAAATGGTGTGGGCACTGCGTTCACAGCAGCTGCACTCTTGCTAAAATTAGCTGTAGCAATATTTAGCTCTAACTGTGGAGAAACAGACCAGCCATATTAGTTAATTGTTCTTGTGAGAACTGAGAGGGCACTACAATATGCACACTGCCCAACCATGCGTGTGTATATCGCCATGTAATAATATTAGGGCTGAGCACATGTTTTCTTGCATAATGAGAGACACAGGGAAAGTTTCTGCTGGAAAGTTCAGCAAAGGCCAGATTAGTTTTGTAGGAGTTTCAGTGGGAGAGAGCAGACAGCAGCACATCGCAGCTTAAGGTAAATACGGCATGCAGAGGCGTAAACTTTGTTGGTTTACCAGCTTGCGTCCACTGTAAACTTGAGCGGGCTTGGGTAATCTTACGCTCAAATTTGTCACTTGACTAACCATCCACTGTAGACTTGATTGTCATCCTAAACAGTAAGGAACTTTGAACCGGAATCGGACGATTTTCGTAGCAGTTTTGTAAAGAAACGGCCAATTAAACTTTCATATTATTGTGCTTAGGATTAATGGAAAGAAACTTCCAATTAAACTTTCATAATATTGTGCTTAAGATTAATGTTCTTTCAGAGAGTCAATATGTAATATTGTTGCGTATAAACTTATATCCCTTTTTTAATGTTGGAAGGTTCGTTATCCATTGCACAGATTTTATGTTGACGAGTTGAAAATTACGTGAAAAGCTGTAATTTGGTGAGAAATATTGCAGCATTAAACTTGTCATTTCACCTCATACAATTCTTCTCAATTCAAGACAAAACCCCCGCAACCTAACACCACGAGTTAAGGAATATCTCGCCTCTCCTTGGAATATCGAACCTTTTCAGCCCAACTACGTAAAATAAGTGTCATTGAGAACCACTTTTGCGTTACTTGCATAACTCATACACCAGCCAGCAGCAGAACAAGGAGCCAGGACAGAAAAGGAAGAAGGTTCCTCTCTCGCTTTCAAGAAGAAGAAGAAGAAGGCCCCCGAAGGAAGAAGAAGAGACCGAGACTACCACAGCAACGGACGGCGCCTGAGGACAAGGAGGACATCCGGAAGGCAGCCAGGGGTGGTGCAGCCTCAGTAACAGCGGACGGACGGCGCCCGCAGTCGAGGAGGACATCCCGGAAAGCGACCAGGGGTGACCGACGGCAGTGCGAGGATGCGGACGACGGCGCGAGAGTAGCCGGCAGTCAAAGTGGGCAGCGCAAAGTCGCTGGACGACCGACAGAGGCAGTGCAGTGGCAGCCAACGGGAGGGTACCCAGTAGCAGCGCAGCCACGGCAGGTAGCGCGGGGTCGGAGACGCCATAGGGGCGGTGACCAGCACCGGCGAAGGTAGACAGCATCGCAGGTAAGGCCGGTATTACACTATCAAATTTCTTTGTCCAATGTCTTTGTCAAAGATATTTGATAGTGTAATAGGGACTTTGTGAAATGTCGTCCAATATTTGATCAAATCTAGGGCCTCGCTGTATATTTGATCAAAGAAACCGCTTGTCTTCTGTTCACTGCAATGTGACATGTTACCACATGGAGCGCTAGCATCGCTGCAGCGTTCTGTCGTCTGTAGTGTTTTTATAACCATTGCCGGTAAATACAATTGGTGTGTGCCGACAACTACAAAATTAATAGAGATGTCTGAAGCTGATGAGGCGCTTTACAACGTGAGGCACCCTGAATACAAAAATAGATTAAGAAGATTGGAGACCTAACCTAACCCAACCTAACATAACCCTCTCCTATAGCAAGGAATCGGAGTGTTATAGTGAGCCTGTCTTCTGAAGATGTTGCAGTTCTTAAGTGAATATTGTGCTTTGTTATATGAGGATACACTTCA
Source organism: Schistocerca serialis cubense (assembly GCF_023864345.2). Taxonomy (NCBI): domain Eukaryota; kingdom Metazoa; phylum Arthropoda; class Insecta; order Orthoptera; family Acrididae; genus Schistocerca; species Schistocerca serialis. The sequence continues at coordinate 559,187,301 of NC_064642.1, read as the reverse complement.
TTGAGCACATACAGAAATGTATGCTCATCCATTCTTAAGTAATTGATGTACGACTTGACGTCTTCCACTGTAAGCTCACGTAACAAGTTTTGTTGAATGCTTTTATCGTGTCGTCGTAAAACCCACGGTTTCGCCCAGATTAGATTAGTTTTTCGTTCCATAGATCCGTGCTGAGGAGATCCTCGAGGATGTGGAACATGTCGATTTTTTTAAGCTGAAATAACAATACTGATAGTATGAATAAATACAATACATCATTTGTTTCTATTAAAAATTTCGCCAATGGAGTAGAAGGAGTTGGCCAGTAGTAAGTCTTTCAGGCTCCTTTTAAACTGATCTTTATTTGTAACTAAATTTTTTATGTTTGCTGGCAAATTATTGAAGATGAGTGTTCCTGAGTAGTGGACCCCTTTTTGAACTAAAGTAAGTGCTTTTAAGTCCTTGTGCAGATCATTTTTGTTCCTGGTATTCTATGTATGAACTGAGTTGTTTGTTGGAAAAAGAGATATATTATTTACGACAAATTTCATTAAGAAGTAAATATACTGAGAGGCAGTAGTTAGTATACCCAGTTCTTTGAAGAGGTTTCTGCAGGAGGTCCGTGAATTTACTCCACAAATAATACGTATTACACGCTTTTGGACCTTGAAAACTTTTGTTTGACTTCATGATTTACCCCCAAAATATTATCCCATATGACATTATGGAATGAAAGTATGCAAGCTTTTTCATTTTTATGTTGCCTATGTCTGCTAACACTCGAATTCCGCCTCAATTACATTATGTCGGTGATTGCTGCGCAAACACTTTCTCCAATTACGCGTACACCATAACTCAAAAAATGGTTCAAATGGCTCTGAGCACTATGGGACTCAACATCTGAGGTCATCAGTCCCCTAGAACTTAGAACTAGTTAAACCTAACTAACCTAAGGACATCACACACATCCATGCCCAAGGCAGGATTCGAACCTGCGACTGTAGCGGTCATGCGGTTCCAAACTGAAGCGCTTAGAACCGCACGGCCACAACGGCCGGCACACCATAACTACTCTACCACGCAAACATTGGGGTTGTTACATTCGTCTGGTGTGAGACGTTACTGGTGGTGGTGGGGGGGGGGGGGGTGGCACTGGGGGCGAAACCGCAAATAACTCTGGGTACGGTGTGGGGCGGCGGTGGGGTGAGTAGACTGCTGTAGTCTGCTGTGGGGTTGTGAACCACTGAGGGCTACGGCGGGGACAAAGCCTCTCCGTCGTTTCTAGGTCCCCAGTTCCATACAGTACAGTACAATACAATACAAGCGTCACTTGGCGAGATTACTCACATTAGCAGATGACTATTCTAGTAAAAGGAGACTTGACTTCTACACATGTCATATGATTGCAAGTCGGAAAGAGCGTGGGGGAAGTATAGCTTAGTGGGGCTCGAGGTTGGACACCACGCAGCACCACTTCAGGGAAGCAATGAGGGGTACCGTGCGAGAATCGGAGATGGAAGGCAGCCTTGCTCTCATTTGGAAACTAAGCCGAGCAGTGTTTATCCAAGTTACTTACGATGACAGGATAAAGACAATAGTGCGTGTGCGAGGTGAGCAGCTAACATCAGTAGAGGCTATAGAGATAGCTCTGACAGGGGAGAGCCCGACAGCCTCGGCCGGAGCAAAGATGATCGTCCGAAGTGGTGGTGCATTGCCGCGGACCGAGAAGAAAGTCACAAAATGTTTCACGCGTGGGAAGACAGGCCATATAGCGCGTTGTGTCGTGCAGAGATAAAAGAGTAAACAAAGTGGGGCCAGTTGTATTAAGAAATGGCAGGAAACAGATCAGTCAAGACTAGTGAGACGCTCACAATGTAATTCGCTAAGCCATAGAGGCCCATGTGTGAATCTGAATCCGTAACATGTTTTAAATGCAAACGATACGGTCTTTACGTGAGTGACTGGACTGGCCAAAAAGCGTTTGCCACGCACAGAATGCATACAGGAGAAGTAACAGCCAAGAAAACTAAGCTATTTATTTAATGGTATGGCTAGGGCGTCCCGCCGGGCAGACCGTTCGCCGGGTGCCGGTCTTTCAATCTGACGCCACTTCAGCGACCTGCAGTCGGTGAGGATGATGATGAGGACTGCACAACACCCAGTCCCTGGGCGGAGAAAATTCCCCGACCCAGCCGGGAATCGAACCCGGACCCAGAGGATTGACAATGCGTCACGCTGGCCGTTCAGCTACTGGGGGCGGACAGAAAACTAAGTAACAGCAAAAGAAGGTAGTCGCCTTACGCCTTACCTGGAAAGATATTAACAGTCGACTGCGGGAGTAAAAATGAGTTTATACAATTGGAGTGTCAGAACCAGTGTTATTAAATTATTTGAGATATCTCGTGGATAGCGATGCGGAGATGAGCCTAGTTAGGAGATGCAGTCTGAGAAACGGCGAAAGTATAGCCGAACGCACTAGGATCCGGGGAACCGCTAATACGGTTGTAAGGACAGAGGGAACTGTAACCCACGAATTACGAATGAGAAACGGAATGCAAGTGAGGCATCGTTTCCACGTAATTGGGGAAGATGTGGATCTTCCATTTGACAGACTGGCGGGCCGAGACTTTTCCAAAGAACTAGGAGTCATAATCAGTTGTGCCACCGGAGGCCTGTGGATCCGCGGAGATCAGAATGAAGACGAAGCAAGAGTGTGAGTTCCAACAGGTGCAGATTGGTGTTAGAAGTCGGAAACTTGCTAATACGGTTGTGCAGGTACAAGAAAGAGAAGGCTCTTTAAGAGAAAGCTCAGACACGGAGAGAAAGGTGTGTAAGGAAATGAAGATGGAGCGACAGAGGGAGATCTGCATAGTACATTCAAAGGAAATAGAAGGCTATTGCGAGGGACCCTTAAGCCCAAAGTAACATGTGGGAAGGCGAGAGCGAGTAGTTACAGAAATTAACTGTCGGAACGCAACAGAGGCAGGTAACACGTAATGCTAGAGAAAAGGAAAAAGAGTGCGAACAAATTGTTTTAGCAATAACAATAACACCACGGGAGGAACGGGTGTGTCGAATAAAAATAGAGGTGAATAGAATGAGAGAGGCTATCATTCCGAAACAGGTAATCACCAAGGGCCTGTATTACCCGAGGCATTAGTAAAAGTAGAATCAGGAGAATAGCTAATGAGTGTGCTGACCACTAAAGATGAGAGTGTGTCAGTAGACTGCTTATGGGTGGTAGCAGAATCAGTAAAAATAAGCGGCAGCTGAAATCAAGTATAAGTGTATTAAAGGACAACATCTGTACGAGCCATCTGAATGCGAAAAAGAAGGTTGCAACCATAGAGTTATGCAATATGTACAGTGAAGTTTTCCATTTGCCTGGAGACAAATTATCTCACACGGATAGTATCAGGCATGACATTAAAACTGCTACCGCAAGCAGAAGGTAGGTTAATATGTTTGTGACCCTACAGAACACCGCAAGCACAAAAGGAGGTGCTGTAGCAGGAAATTGAAAAGATGTTAGAGGAAGACTTTGTAGTACCAAATAAAAGTGGTTAAAATGTTCCCTTGATTTTAATTCTGAAAAAGATGGATGCCAGTAGAAAGCAAAAGTGGCGAATAATCGCGGACTACAGGCGACTTAAAGGGCTCTCCCTAAATTCAGTGCATTCATTGCCAAGAATAGACGAAATTCTTGACGATGTAGGACAGGCAGAGTACTTCTCGACCTCGGCTTTGCAGAGGGCTATTATCAAGTCTCATTAGACGAAGAGGAATGAGAAAAGACGATTTTCAGTATATGGACATCACCGCTACAAACGAATGCCCATGGGTCTCAGAACAGCTCCTCCCACATTTCAGAAGTTAATGAACTCCGTTTTGACAGGAATGATGAGGTAATATTTGGCTTCTCTTTAGAGGAACATGATGTGCGGCTTCCTGAGGTATAAAAGGCTTAGAGCCCACAATTTAAAGCGGCAATTGGACACGTGCAAGTTTTTTGAGGAAGGTAGTGTGCTATTTGGGACATATTTTATCGGCTCAGGGCTTGAGGCGGGATCCACAGAAGGTCAAGGTGATAAGAGTTCCACAGCCCAAAACAAAGAAGCAATTAAAAGCATATTTAGGCCTTGTGGGATACTACTGGCGTTTTAGCAACTTAAGCAAAATCGCGAAGCCGCTGCATGAATTATTAAAGAATAAAGGCCTTACACCTGGGGTGTTGAGCAAGATAACGCTTTTTAGCATTTGAAAGAGAAGCTGATTAGTCCACCTTTACTACAGTATCTGGGCTTGGAAAAGGGCTTCACAATTACCGTGAACGCTAACCACTCAAGTATTGGAGCGGAAGTCGGGGAGAAATCTGAAGCGACTTACCTGTCGCATATGTCTCGAGGACAGTGAACAAGGCAGAAACAGGGTTCAGTACGATTGAGAGGGAGATGCTGGCCTTTTGTTGAGCAGTGAAATATTCTATACTGTATGTATTTGGAAGAAAGTTCGTGATTTGTACTGACCGTAAACTACTAACATGGGTAGGTAGTGTATCAGATCTGTCATCCGCGATGGTGAGATTTATGTTAAAGCTGGAGGAATACGACCATCAGTTCCTGTAAAAATTAGCAAACGAAATCAAGTCGCTGACGCATTCTCGCGAGTGGGAGAGGTCAGGGCGACTGGTGCGCGACCTGAAGGTGACCGTGGCCTGGGTCAAGACACGGCGGAAACGAAGGCCGTGGCGCATGCGACGACAGCGGGGCTGTTGGCGCACGCGAGCAGGCGGCAAGCATGGACAGCAAGGACACAGGACGCAGAACAGCTGATCCGACAACAATAAAATGTTATTATTCAGGAATGCGAAAACTGCAGCAAGAAATAGAAAAGTATATCCTGAAACAAGAGACAGCTGAGTCAGGAATGAGGGAAAAGACACAATATTAAAACAGTTTCTCGATTCTCCCACTGGAGGGTACCAAGGCTTAGGAAGAACCTATGAGCGAATAAAGAATTATCAAGTATGCAATGATATGAAGAAAGATGTAGGAGAATATGTTCGGGAACGTGAAAATTATCAGAAGAATAAGCTCACTAGGATATATATAAAGGTACCTCTAGAAAGTACAAAGGCGCCCGACAACCCCGGAACTGCGATATACAGGGTGATTTAAGTTAACTTTCAAATCGCTGTAGAAATAACACCACTGATCAGAATGACGTCAAATTGCAACGGAGAAGGGGGAAAACGTATGGCAGAAGAACAATAAACAGTTAGAAAATGTAGCAATAGATGGCGCTGTAAGAATCATAATTTAATAGTGATTTACTACAAATGACAAATGAATCATGCAACAATGCCAAAGGTGTACGTTTGACGTGTGCTTGGGTGTACAGCTGTGATACTGTTAGTTACGTAAGCCCATCTACCAGGGTTCAAATGGTTCAAATGGCTCTGAGCCCTATGCGACTTAACTTCTGAGGTCATCAGTCGCCTAGAACTTAGAACTAATTAAACCTAACTAACCTAAGGACATCACACACATCCATGTCCGAGGCTGGATTCGAACCTGCGACCGTAGCGGTCGCTCGGCTCCAGACTGTAGCGCCTAGAACAGTACGGCCACTCCGGCCGGCATCTACCAGGACAAGGTCATATCACATTGGATGGGAAAAATCGGTTTTTAATTGTCCTGAGGCCAAAAACCGCATAAAAGCATCACTCATATCGGTTTTTAATTGTCCTGAGGCCAAAAACAGCATAAAAAGCATCACTCAAAATCAAATCGGTTTATTAATTTCCGTGTGACTGGCGCAAAGCGTGTTCAATGTGCTGTCCACCGTTTTCTGCAACAAGTTGAAATCGGGAAACAGCATGTTTCACAACTGATCCAAGTGTTGCCGAGGTCACGTTCAGAATGTGTTGCGCAATGCGTGCCTTGAATGCAGCTAAGTTTGCAATAGGAACATTGAATACATCTTTCAGATAGCCCCACAGCCAGAAGTCACACGGATTAAGATCAGGTGGTCGGGACGGCCAGGCTGTAGGGAAATGGCGGCTGATAATTCTAGCATTTCCGAAATGGCGATTCAGCAGCTGCTTAACTGGATTTGAAATGTGCGGATGTGCGCCACCCTGCATAAAAATGATCCCATCCACACATCCACTCTGTTGGAGAGCTCGAATGACATGGTTGCGCAAAAGACATTCATAGCGCTTACCAGTGATGGTACACGTGACGGGACCGGAAGCACCTGTCCCTTCGAATAGATGTGGCCCTATGATGCCGTAAATCCGCACCATACAGTGACCTTTTCAGGAAGAAGTGGTAGTGGTTGATTTGCGTGTGGATTTTCCGTTGCCCATATTCGACAATTCTGTGTATTGACATATCCTGTCAGATGGAAGTGAGCTTCGTCTGTCCACAAAATCTTCCACGGCCAATCATTGTCCACTTCCATGCTAGCAAGAAATTCTAGAGCAAAGGTCTCTATTGCTGGCAGGTCAACAGGAAGCAACTCGTGCACATGGGTAATTTTGAATGGATGGCAAAAAAGGATGTTTCGTAGGATTTTATGCACCTTGTTCACGGGTATGTCTAATGTTCGGGAAATTCTCCGTGCACTACACGTTTGCACACCACCACTTAACAAACGAACCCGTCTTTTCGAATTTCCGAATCATTTTCGCCAGATCCACGGCAGTCATCGAACGAACGCCTTTTTTCAAACCCTCCAGTGTCCGGAACTTCTGCAGAGCGACGTGTGCACAGTCATCATTCTTGTAATACAGCTTTATAAGGAGAGCGCGATCCTGCATTGAGACAGTCATGGCGAAAGTCGCAGACGCGAAATGAGGAAAACCTTTTTTTTTTTTTTTTTCTTTATTGTAATTTTTATCACCTTACACAAGGCGGGCTGTCAGCAGCTGAGTACGCCGCTCTTCAGCCTTGAGATTGACAAAAAGTAATAAATAGAGGGGACACAGAGAATACAATCAAAAATGGCGGGCAAAACAATGTGGACACCAAAAAACAAAAAACACGGAGCCGTTCACGCCTGACGAGAAAACAACACTGACACTAGTCGACACGGCGCACAAAACAGGGATGATGGCGATGGTACACGTGAACATGGAAAACCTTTGTACTCGGTGTGTTTATACTAACTTCAATGGGTCGTGCGCATGACATATTTGACACATACAGCGCCATCTATTGATCAATTTTCACACAATTTTTTTCTTCTGCCATACGTTGTACCCCTTCTCCGATAATATTCCGTTGCAATTTGACGTCATTCTGACCAGTGGTGTTATTTCTAAGTGGTTTGAAAGTATAACTTTAATCATAATCACCCTGTATATACCAATCGGAGTAAAAACTTGACAGTGACGTGTCCCCTGCCCCCCGCCCCTCCCCACCAGTCGAGCGTTTGAGATAGGACGTCACAAATTAAAAAAAAAATCGATTTTCAAAAATATGTTCATCTTTTAGCGCACATCTTTCTGAGGAGTACATGTTTCTGATGAGTTTGATATAAGAAAAATATTTGTTCGAGGAAATGTGAGACATGTTACTCAGTCTTAAGTGTGCCAAAGTGCAGTGCCACGCCCCTTCACACAGCATTCATCTATCGCACGTCACTGTATTTCGTTCTGTGGAATTCAAAACTGTATATTTTGTAATGGAAGCCATCAAGGCTTTATTCAGGACAGTGGAAATTAGAATGTACTGTAGTGCCTCTCTTGCTCGCAGTTGGCCAGTTTGACATCCTCCTCCCTTAAAAAAAGCTCACAATTAATACTGGGTGGGATTATTTGTGACCGTGTGACGCCCTTTATATACATGTTAATGGTGTTTGTTTGCCAATGATAGTGAAATGCGTAATGTTTGCGCGCTGTGTGATGTGTTGTTGTGCAAATGGTGTGCTTAATTAGTTTTCCCGTAACCCAAAAAAATTAAACAACTTAATCTGGAAAACCAATACGCAGTGTTCATAATTAAATCAGTCCTCTGAAATTTACCCAATCTCGTGAACACCGAGTTCTATGGCCCTGTTCAATAACTGGCAAAATTCTCTGTGCAAATAAACAATGAAATAAATTTTCCTTACCTCTAGAGTTGCAACAGATGTAATCTCGGTATTCTGTGCTCTGCACAGTAGGCATATAATATGTTCAATCTTGGCACGACGAAGTACAATGCCGGCCGTAAAATAGCTTCATACAAATAATATCAGTAGACCGGTTGATAAATGAATAACCTTGCAAATGTTCAGTGAAAATACTGGATATTAGCTCAGCGCTGTGCAATGTTACCAGCATTGAAACGGTTACAAGCATTGTAAGTAGGCTGTTTAGGTTTTTATATTTGTAACGCCACGTAGCGCTCTGTATGAAAATCACTGGCTGTGCTGTGTGCAGTCTGTGGCTAGTTTGCATTATTGTCTGCCATTGTAGTGTTGGGCGCTGGATGTTAACAGCGCGTAGCGTCGCGCAGTTGGAGGTGAGCCACCAGCAGTGGTGGATGTGGGGAGAGAAATGGCGGAGTTTTGAAATTTGTAAGACTGGATGTCATGAACTGCTATATATATTATGACTTTTGAACACTAGTAAGGTAAATACATTGTTTGTTCTCCATCAAAATCTTTCATTTGCTAACTATGCCTATTAGTAGTTAGTGCCTTCAGTAGTTTGAATCTTTTATTCAGCTGGCAGTAGTGGCGCTCACTGTATTGCAGTAGTTCGAGTAACGAAGATTTTTGGTGAGGTAAGTGATTTGTGAAAGGTATAGGTTAATGTTAGTCAGGGCCATTCTTTTGTAGGGATTTTTGAAAGTCAGATTGCGTTGCGCTAAAAATACTGTGTGTCAGTTTAAGCACAGTCATGTATAATTTTTCTAAGGGGACGTTTCAGCATTATTACTTTTCTGATTCTGGCACATTCATATTTTTCTGATACTGATTGAAAAATGATTTCTTTTAGGAAAATATTTATTGCATTTAAATAAACACGACATGGAAGAGGATGAGGTACTGATACTGGGATATGCTAAGACCGAATGCTTCAGTTTGAAAATTGTATTCAAAATAAAGTTTCACCTTCACGAAATCTGATAGGAAACATTTTACATTTACTAGGAAACATTTTACATTTACTTCAAAGTCAGTGAACCTCTCAACTGTTCTACAATTCTGACGTAATTAAAAACATTTGGATTGTTACATGAGAAAAAGTCTGGCAATGCTTGACAAAATGGATTTCAAAATTTGTATTCTCTGTATCAGGAATACAAAACACACAAAATATTACAAATCGGATATACCTAATCAACCTATACATTAAATCTGATGGAAAATACCGGTTTCCTACATTCAAGGGTCAGTATCGTAAAACTGAGCGAAATCCACATGTCGCGTTGTTGCATACTTAAAACTCAATATAAAAAATTTCATCACCTTACAAATTTGTTCCAGTTGCTTTACCTTTGAGTTACCATATCAATTCATTACTCTTCTCTAATTGCCATGGACAATGATCAATATTTGTTAACGATCAGTATCACTCCAGTTCTTTATAATCTTAGAGCCTTACGAATTAATAATACACACTTTACTCTTTTATAGAAATAACTACGACCTAACATTTACTGGCACTGTGTGAACATAAACAATATCATTCATCACTTCATTTCATAAAAACTGTTTTATGTTGCGTTCACAGACCAACAGCTAAGTTCTCGGAGTTAGCCACCAGCTTTAAGTCTTACAACCCACTTATAACAGCTACTGCCCTCCGCCCGCTCCTACTTAATATCGATTCTGCCACTCAGGCAACATTTTTAGTTCAGTGGTGTCAAAGATACAATATCTTCTACATATGATGACCGTTACAGGTTATTTTTCATGAAAAATATTACAAAATCGGCCCCCATGTACAATCGGGCTCCTTACAACAGGAATAATAAAAACTCTTCAACTTTCTCTTTTGTGTGATATCAAATTAAATATAGGAAACATGAAACCAGCAAAGACAAGAGACAAGCAAGACAGTGCGCAATTCTTGAATCCTTAGGTTCCAGTACTTATTTCTCTGTAATCTTGGAACAGTTTTACACGGCGCAGTTTCCTTTCTGTCAAAGAATCTGTTGGCTCATCAAATTTCCCCAAATATTTTGTTACATGAAAAACCAAAATGTCGTTATCTAATACTGAAAAAGCTGTTAATACGAATAGTACCCAAGACTGGTATGGTTTCTCGATTTGATTATGTCTATTTTGTCACTGTCTGCTGGATAAAACGAAATAGGCCTTTCTAATATTGCAGAAATTGTAACTTACGCCAAATAAGCTATACCATTATGGCACAAATGGTCATTTTTCTGTACCTCACTTACCTAAATAACGCTACAGAAGATAATTCACGAAGTACCAATATCAAATGCCTGTTAGGCCTGCTACAAGCAAAAAGTTTTGTGTTAGGAAATAGTTTCACATCTCACTCATATGCTCCAGTTTCTCAAGTGTAAGATCGAAAAGTGGTAGTACGAAAATTTTTATATAAATTTGGAAAAGTCATGTTCTTCCATGTAATTTGTGTGATGTCCCCGTTTCTTCTCTTTCCTCGTTCTAACAAACATTCTTGTCATCATTAATTCTGTAACTGTTTCTGCCAATGTCAAAACTTATTCTCCAGTTAACTTCACTAGTCCTGCCAGAATCACCCGTTCATTTTTATCTCGCATTTATTCTCCGGTTAGGCGTTGTTGTGAGTTCGTACAACATGTTTAACGTGCTATTCCGAGAACAGAACTTAAGCAGCTATTAACTGGGGACTGTACAACTGGTAGTGTAGCTACCTGGTAAAAATTTTCTATCAAAATTTCATTTTATTGGATGCAACGAGAAGATAATATGTCAGTTTTCCTACCTGTTATTTCTGTTAGTCGTTTATTTCCTCTCTGGTAGTCTGAATTTATGGATTTCGCTAACACTTATAACAACACTGATCATTCGCACGCCCAACCAACCACGTAAACAAGCAGCGATTGGTTTATTCGGCTCAGCTCGTATAGCCCCGTCCCCTTTTGCCTGCAGGAAGGTTTCTTATTCCTAGATGTGACGGGGATTCACCTGACAGAGACGGCATGTGCACTATGCACATATTCAAAAATCAACTTATGATTCGTTCAGAAATCAGCTTAGAATGTGTTCAAAAATGTTCAAAAACCAACTGGAATGCGTATCAAAATCATATGAATAACGGATAGAATAACGTGCGATGGGTGCTAGTCGCGCTTTGTGAAACAAGGTTTTTTTGTTCAACAATATGAATTTGGCGCCCTGTGAAACTGCCGCTCAAGGCAGACACCCTGCCCCCCCCCCCCCCCCCCCCCGCCCCTCTTCCATAGATTCGGGCCTGACGCCTGATCATGTTTTCGAGAGGTTTGACATTGACATAGTAGGTCTGGTAAAAAGGGAAGAAGTATATCCTTATGTTTCAGAATACGCTGACGATCTTAGTGTCAGCTGAACCCATTTGAAGTCAAGATGCCGATAAAGGAGCGAGGGTGCTAACTGAGACCATTATACTGTGGTATGGAATACCGTCAGTATTGTTAAGTGTCATGGGAAGTAATTTCACGAGTGAGACTATGAAAAGAGTATGTAAACTACTGGGTATCGAGAAGATAAAGACAAAAATTTAGCACCTTCAAACAAACGGAGCATTAGAGAGATCGCATCGAACATTAGCGAAGATGTTGCGACGCTATGTAAACGGATCACAGACAAATTGGGACAGTTGGGTTCCATTCGCGGTTTTTGTGTATAATACAACATCGCATAGTGCGGCAGGTTATACGCCACATAAATTGTTCTTTGGAAGAACATTTAACATTCCAGGGACACAACAGAAATATCCGGCTAGAGTGAAGTATAATTTTGACGATTATGTGGCAGAGCCAAAGGAGCACATGCAAGAAATGCAGCGATGTGCAAGAACACAGAATGTGCAGTGTAAAATAATTTTTTTTAAGTACTATGAAAGGGTTCAGAATCCAAAGGAAAACCGTTGTGGGGGTAAGGTTGTGTTATTTGATGAGAGTGTACGACGAGGCAGATCATGTAAGTTGGATACACAGTGGTGTTACGAACAAAGTTGTAATCTATCTGAAGTGAAATAGATATCTCACAGCTCGTGCAAACAGACTGAAGGAATTTTTCTAATTTCAGTCTCTTTTTGCCAGTGCTTGTCTGCTTTTGATGTCCTCCTTCCTCCATCCATCATTGCTTATTTTGCTCCCTAGGTTGCAGAATTCCTTAACTTCACCTACATCGTGACCGTCAATCCTGATGTTAGGTTTCTCGCTGTTCTCATTTCTGCTACTTTAGATTGTTCATTCCGTTCAGCAGATCGTGTAATTCTTCTTCACTTTCACTGAGGATAGCAATGTCATCAGCCAATCGTATCATTGATATCCTTTCACCTTGAATTTTAATTCCACTCCCGAACCTACCTTTCCATCATTGCTTCTTCGGTGTGTAGATTGACGAGTAGGGGCAAAGGACTGTCTCACACCCTTTTAAATCCGAGCACTTCGTTCTTGGTCTCCCACTCTTATTATTCCCCCTTGGCTCTTGTAAATTAGCCGTCTCTCTCTACCGCTTACCCCTGTTTTCCTCAGAATTTCGAACATCTTGCACCATTTGACATTGTCGAACCCATTTTCCAACTCGATAAATCCTATGAACGTGTCTTGATTTTTCTTTAGCCTTGCTTCCATTGTCAACCGAAACGTCAGAATTGCCTTTCCTAAAGGGAAAGTGGTCGTCATCTAACACATCCTCAATATTATTTCCCATCCTTCCGTATATTATTCATGTTAGCAACTTGGATGCATGAGCTGCTAAGCTGGTTGTGCGATAATTCTCGCACTTGTCGCCTCTTGCAGTCTTCGGAATTGTGTGGATGATATTTTTCCGAAAGTCAGATGGTATATCGCCAGACTCATACTTTCTGCACATCAACGTGAATAGTAGTTTTGCTGGCACTTCCCCCAATGATTTTAGAAATTCTGATGATATGTTATGTATCCTTTCTGCTTTATTTGATCTTAAGTCTTCTCTTTTAAATTCTGATTCTAATACTGGATCCCCTGTCTCTTCTAAACCTACTCTGGTCTTTTCTTCTATCACATCAGACAAATCTTGCTCCTCGTAGAGGCCTTCAATGTACGCTTTCCATCTATCCGCTCTCTCCTCTGCATTTTATTTCACCGAAGGTTGTTTTGACTTTTCTACATGCTGAGTCAGTCCTTTCGACAGTCATTACTTTTTAGATTCTTCATATTTTTCATGCATCCATTTCGTCTCAGCTTCCGTACACTTCCAGTTTATTTCATTCCTCGGCGACTTGTATTTCTGTATTCTTGAATTTCCCTGAACATTTTTGTACTTCATTATTTCATAGATCAGCTTAAGTATTTCTTCTCTTACCCATGGTTTCTTCGTAGTTACTGTCTTTGTACTTGTTTTTCCTTCCAACTTGTATGATTGCCCTTTTTAGAATTGTCCATTCCTCTTCAACTGTACTGTCTAGTGAGTTATTCCTTACTGCAGACAACTTCAAGCGTATCCCTTCATTCCTTAGCACTTCCCTGTCCCACTCCTCTGCATATTGATTTTTTCTTACTAATCTCTTAAACTACAACCTACTCTTCATCACTACTACATTGTGATCTGTGTCGGCATCTTACAATCCAGTATATGTTTTCGGAAACTCTCGCTGATCATATTGTAATCTAACCGAAATCTTCCCATATCTCCCGGCGTTTTCCACGTATACCTCCTCCTCTTGTGATTCTTGAATAGAGTATTCGCTATTACTAGCTGAAATTTATCACAGAACTAATTAGTGTTTGGGGCCCGCATCTCGTGGTCGTGCGGTAGCGTTCTCGCTTCCCACGCCCGGGTTCCCGGGTTCGATTCCCGGCGGGGTCGGATTTTCTCTGCCTCGTGATGGCTGGGTGTTGTGTGCTGTCCTTAGGTTAGTTAGGTTTCAGTAGTTCTAAGTTCTAGGGGACTGATGACCATAGATGTTAAGTCCCATAGTGCTCAGAGCCATTTGAACCATTTGAATTAGTGTTTCTCCTGTCTTATTCCTCGTACCAAGCCAATATTCTCCCGTAACGCTTTCTTCTCCTCCTTCCCTACAACCGCATTCCAGTCCCCCATAACTATTAGATTTTCATCTCCCATTACGTGCTGAATTATCCGTTCAGTATCCTCGTACACTTTTTCTGTCTCTTTACCTTCGGCTTGCGAGATCGGTATGTATACCTGAACTATCATTGTCAGTGTTGATTTGCTGTCGATTCTGATGAGAACAACTTTATCGTTGAAATGCTCACAATAGCACACTCTCCGCCCTACCTTCATATTCATAACGATTCCTACTCCTGTTATATCATTTTCTGCTGCTGTTGATATTACCCTATGCTCATCTGACCAGAAATGCTTGTCTTTCTTCTATTTCACTTCAAAACCCCGCTATACCTAGATTGAGCCTCTGCATTTCCCTTTTCAGATTTTCTAGCTTCCCTACCACGTTAAAGCTCTGACTCTAGAACTAATATAAGATGATATCAAAGACTAGTAGTTCCCTGTCGACCTTACGGTAGACAGAGGATACCAATTAATCAGAATCGTTGATCTGGATTTTTCATTGCTGGAAATACGACGTATGTAACCTCTACAAAATAGTACCGTAAGCATCAGTTACCGGGGGGGAACTCTTGAAGAAGATAAAATGTTGATGTTCTATCCACTTATTTTGCTAGCGTATGTAACGAAGAAACTTAAAAGTGTCCTTAAGTACACTGGGTATCTTCAGAACAAAAAATTATCGTTTTGAAATAATTGTAATAATCTTTTCAGTTTTAGATCGATGCAGAAGCCTAATCAGTTAAGCGAAGCATGTTCAATTTTAGACATAATGTCTGTGGAACTACACCGTCTGCTACGTCCTGATTGTAAAAAAAACAATGTCGATTGGGTTTATTTGGTGGTCATGTTCTTAATGTTTTCGATCAGTAGAGTATTAACAGAAAATATTCTTGAAGCAGCGACATGACATCGAGTAATACTGAATAACATCAATCAAAATGCTAAGCAGAGGTATATTCTCTTTTCAGTATTTGACTGACACAATTCAGTATTACCTCGAGGCCCACGTCGCCGCTTCATTAAACGTTTTCTGGTGACGGTCTACTGACCGGAAGTCGCAAAAACATTAACTTTAAACAAAATTTAGTAGAATCAAAACATGTTTACTTAAGAAACAAAATAAAATTTACTATTAAGAGACACTTAATAGTTATTCTTATTTAAAGGTAAACAACAGTGTTTAGAAGTATTTGTTTGATCCTTTGAAGTGATACAAATTACATGGGTGCGCTTTATGAGAAAACTTGATGTTTCCGGTATGCCTGTATTCAGGTCACTCAATACTATGCGGAAAGAATGTAATAATAAAGAGCCTGTGAAAAGAACTTCCTCCGTGAATTTACATGCTCGCATGATGAAGCGGAAAGTTTAACCTATATTGGGTTGCAGCAAACTCAATTTTAACGCGCCACTGTTTGTGAGTTAGCTGCTTAATAAAAACGTTCCCTCGCATAAATTTAATCAGATGCTGCCTTCTTAAATGTTCAGGAGCAACTGATCTTCATACTGAAGTTCAGAAGGAAAGCGTCGTACACAGAGCGCGAGGAATGCCAGATGCCTCGGATCCGTATCGTCCGCGCCTCTTTGATGTACGCAAACACAAACGGCTGTTGGTATGTTATTGTGATCGACAGTTCTGTTGACGATTCCATTTGGCGCAAAGCATTTCGGCGACTGACCTAGCCGCCTTCTTCAGATGTTGCGCGCGGTGGTCATACGAGTGTGATCGCTGCTTTACCTCCTTCCAAACTGGCGCTGTACAGTGAGTGGTGCACTGGGCAAAAAATTAGTCGTCACCAGGAAGACGTCACCCTAAAAGCGTGTAACGAATCGATGAAAACTACGCCCAGTGAAATTTGCGCCTAACCAGAAATCTGTGAAATCTGCGTTCAGTACCTGGTCCCTTTGTGTCACGGCTCACCTGCGCCGAGATCATTGTAATTACTCTAAACCACCTGCTCCCCACACACAGCCGAGCTGCATTCCGATCAGTTCTCCTCTGTCCTGTAACTGTCTTAACAAACACCTTAGTACCGCTCTAGCTGTCGTAGAGTTGACATCACTCGAAGTTAATGTGGAGCTTCGGATGACGCTCGTTTGGAAGTAAGGAAGGTTTTGACCAGGCGAAGACACGGGCACGAGAGGAAGAGACTTCTACACTACTGACCATTAAAATTGCTACACCAGGAAGATGACGTGCTACAGACGCGAAATTTAACCGACAGGAAGAAGATGCTGTGATATGCAAATGATTAGCTTTTCAGAGCATTCACACAAGGCTGGGGCCGGTGGCGACACCTACAACGTGCTGACATGAGGAAAGTTTCCAACCGATTTCTCATACGCAAACAGCAGTAGACCGACGTTGCCTGGTGAAACGTTGTTGTGATGCCTCGTGTAAGGAGGAGAAATGCGTACCATCTCATTTCCGACTTTGATAAAGGTCGGATTGTAGCCTATCACGATTGCGGTTTGTCGTATAGCGACATTGCTGCTCGCATTGGTCGAGATCCAATGACTGTTAGCAGAATATGGAATCGGTGGGTTCAGGAGGGTAATACGGAACGTCGTGCTGGATCCCAACGGCCTCGTATCACTAGCAGTCTAGATGACGGGCATCTTATCCGCATGGCTGTAACGGATCGTGCAGCCACGTCTCTATCCCTGAGTCAACAGATGGGGACGTTTGCAAGACAACAACCATCTGCACGAACAGTTCGACGACGTTTGCAGCAGCATGGACTATCAGCTCGGAGACCATGGCTGCGGTTAGCCTTGACGATGCATCACAGACAGGAGCGCCTGTGATGGTGTACTCAACGACGAACCTGGGTGCACGAATGGCATTTTTTTCGGATGAATCCAGGTTCTGTTTACAGCATCATGATGGTCGCATCCCTGTTTGGCGACATCGCGGTGAACGCACAGTGGAAGCGTGTATTCGTCATCGCCATACTGGCGTATCACCCGGCGTGATGGTATGGGGAGCCATTGGTTACACGTCTCGGTCACCTCTTGTTCGCATTGACGGCACTTTGAACAGTGGACGTTACATTTCAGATGTGTTACGATCCGTGGCTCTACGCTTCATTCGATCCCTGCGAAACCCTGCACTTCAGCAGGATAATGCACGACAGCATGTTGCAGGTCCTGTACGGGCCTTTCTGGATACAGAAAATGTTCGACTGCTGCCCTGGTCAGCATATTCTCCAGATCCCCGACCAATTGAAAACGTCTGGTCAAAGGTGGCCGAGCAAATGGCTCGTCACAATACGCCAGTCACTACCCTTGATGAACTGTGGTATCGTGTAAAAGCTGCATGGGCAGCTGTACCTGTACACGCCATCAGAGCTCTGTTTGACTCAATGCCCAGGTGTGTCAAGACCGTTACTACGGGTACTGATTTCTCAGGATCTATGCACCCAAATTGCTTGAAAATGTAATCACATGTCAGTTCTAGTATAATATAATTGTCCAATGAATACCGGTGTATCATCTGCATTTCTTCTTGGTGTAGCAATTTTAATGGCCAGTAGTGTATTTCAAAAATATGTTCAGAGGAGCTGGATTGCCTGCATAATCGAAGGTATGATTTCGCCACCGAAATGCCAGAGCAGCAAGCAACCTAGAGAACTTCATACTACCAGCGGGAAAAATCGCAAAGAAATGAGAGATCCACAGATAAGAAAATAACCTCAAAGCAGAGTTACTAGTTGTGATTGATGGCAGCACTTTTCTATTAAGTGACGACAAATTAGGAAGAAGGATGATAGTTTTTAGCGGAAGAGCAGAGAGAGAGGCTATAGGAAGTCAAGAAGACATTTTTATGGATGGTACGTTCAAATGCTGTAGCAAACAGTCATTTTTGCAAAATATACGTAATTCACACCTACTCTTGGTGTACAAATAATGAGATAATCTTCTATCCAGTTGCCTTTATGTTATTACCAAACAAAACAAAATAGACATACATCCGTCTTTTCCGAAATTTGATGGAAACGTGACCGACGATTTCGAATCAGCAGCAATTTCTGCGATGGAAGTTGCACTACCGACAGCCGAAATGCATGGATGTTATTTCCACAGGAAAAAGTATATCTGGCGAAAAGTGCAAGATCTAGTATTTACTCATGAATACAAAGAAAATGAAGAAGCGGGGCAACAAATTCGCGTGTGTGCCGCGCTGGCGTTTCTACGGCCTAAGATGTAGGTGGTGACTGGCTCGAGATAATTCACATGCACCGAATATCGCCAGGCTTTCTGAGGTTTTTGACTACTTTGTAGACAGATGGTTGGAAATCCTTTCAACCTTTGGAGTTGCTGCAAATGGAGCCGTCGGACGCCCAACGTTGTAGAAGGCTGGCACCAAAAAATTAATAACATGCCTGCTAAACCAAATTTTAAAATCAGTGACGTAATTAGGTTATGACAAGAGAAGCAGAGAATTCAGCTTGCGTGTTAATGAGGGCAGACTGAGAATGGAAGGTAAATGAAAAAAACACAGTCTACGTGAAACACGATGAAAGGTTGGAAAAAGTAATAAAAAACTACGAAGAGGATGGTAAGATCAGTGCTTACTTGAAGGCTGTCTCCTGCCTACAAAAACTTGACTAAATTTATCAGAAGACATTTATAGTTAGGAAAATGCACAAAATGTAAATAGGAACTTATAAAGGCGCGTGGGATTAGCCGAGCGGTCTCAGGCGCTGCAGTCATAGACTGTGCGGCTGGTCCCGGCGGAGGTTCGAGTCCTCCCTCGGGCATGGGTGTGTGTGTTTCTCCTTAGGATAATTTAGGTTAAGTAGCTTGTAAGCTTAGGGACTGATGATCTTATCAGTTAAGTCCCAAAAGATTTCACACACATTTGAACATTTTTGAACTTATAAATAAAAAATTAAAAAATTATACCGATGATGCTTATAAGGTGTTTATAAACATGCCTAAATAAAATTAATCTTCTTTTGCCATTTAGCCAGTCTCAAGC
Source organism: Schistocerca serialis cubense (assembly GCF_023864345.2). NCBI lineage: Eukaryota > Metazoa > Arthropoda > Insecta > Orthoptera > Acrididae > Schistocerca > Schistocerca serialis. Next base: position 559,168,109 of record NC_064642.1, on the reverse strand, counting down.
CCGGATAAAGTGTGGTGGAAATCTATTTTTAGAAACCTGGGTTCAATTCTATGGCCGGTCGTACCGAATTTCGTTTCCCGTGGTTTCTCAGATCATTACAGGCAAATGCTGGGATGGTTCCTTAAGGAGACCGTGGTTTCCTCCTCCTCCTCCTCCTCCTCCTCCTCCTCCTCCTCCTCCTCCTACAACCGCAAATCCGAGCGAAAGCTAAATCTCTGATGATGATAATAACAGTCGATGCGCCATAAAACACGTCAGTGGAATGTAAACTTCGTTTCTGTTTCTGTGAGTGACTTGTCATCCACTTTATAAAACATCTAAGGAACATACACATTCTTTAATAAGGTAAAGATAAGGCTCATGAGCTATTTAAATATTAAATGTCTTGGTGATATTAGCTATGATCAATTTCGAACTTGTACAGAACTGTACAACGAATTGCCTATTTGATTATCTACACATCCAATATTTTACTCTGTTTCAGAGTGACGTTTACGCAGTAGCATAGCTAGGTTGTTTGGTAGCCGGTGCAGACTTTTAATTTGCCACCCCCTTCAACCCCCACTCCCCTACCCCCAAATTGCCAACTTCACAAAAACATAAAATACGATATTTGTGTGCAGGAGCTTTTTTCATAAGCGTGATTAATCTAAGTATAATGTTAACTACTTCGCAAACCGTTTTTTACGGATAGAAACGTATAAGTAAAACGCATTAAAAAAACCACACAGCTTAACTTATTATTAAGGAAGCAGAACAAGTAACCGAAGATCTGCTTAGTGACAGTTGACTATCACGTAGCTTAGAATTTCTTCTTTCCTTTTAGGCTGCAAATTTTGAAATTTTCTCGTCAATGTCGATATCTTTAGCTAGCCGTTTTTTATTAACTAACTGCTAGATTAGACAGTCTCGTTTAACTCACAGTGGACCCAAGATAATTATTAATAAATTTTATATAACACTATCGAAACACACCAAGTTAAAAAAAATCTTAGCACCAAAATTAAAGTTGGGAACTGCTCCGGAAAAAATCTTCTTAGTTCTGACATTTGTGGAAGGAACCGTCTTCAGGAATCTCATGATAATTGTCAACCGATTTTTGTATAATCATGGGAAGTTTCGTTTCTGAAGTTTTAATCAAATGACTCAGACATGAGACAGAATCTGATATACCTCCCATGATTTTGCAACGCGTATCGATTTCTTGTCGAAGGCTGTCGTTGAACTCTTAACACTGACCTCAGTTCGCAGCCTTTTGCGTAGCATGGCTTGAAAATGGGAACCCGGAAACCTGCCAGGCATGAGACCCTCCTCGATCCTTTCTGGGCACAAATTTCACTGGGTACTGTTCACAGTACACCCTTCCAGGAATTTGTGGACCCTTCCTCGAAACTTTCTGAGCGCAAATTTCACTGGGCGCGTGTAACACCGCCTCTAACCTTGAGAATGGGTTCAGTTCGGCGAGGAAGAGAGTAAACAGAGTAGACAAAGTTCTTCAGGTATGCCACATCTCACTGAAACCATTGATTGATCATTAGATCTCGAAGAGCAGCGAGATTGCTGGGATGAAAAAACTTGGAAATTTGTGGTAAGTTCCTGTGGGACCAAACTGCTGAGGTCATCGGTCCCTAGGCTTACACACTACTTAATCTAACTTAAACTAACTTACGCTAAGGACAACACACACACTCATGCCCGAGCGAAGACTCGAACCTCCGACGGGGGAAGCCGCGCATACCATGGCAAGGCGCCCTAGACCGTGCGGCTACCCCGCGCGGGTTGCTGGGATGTTGATCGCGCCGTTGCACCTGCTGTTCCAAATGGACTCGGACATTTTCTGCGTGATTAAGATCAGGTGACTCACGAGTCCAGTCGGGGTGCGATAAGTTGCCTCACTTTTCCTCAAACGAAGAACGAATGCACACAACCTTGTAAATGTGGCTGTTATCATCTTGAAAGACGGAAACGTCCGTTAGGTGCCACGTTCGTTCTCTGGCAGATGCCCAAAAACACAAAAGAATAGACTACTGTTGTTTTTTGCTTGAGAAATTCTACAACGGTGACATTTACAATATCATCAAAGGTGAAGAACGAAGAGTTAGTCTTCAGCGTGGTGCTTTCCAGGCGCAGAACAACCCACGAAAGTCCGCAGCAGTAGTAGCTCTTGAAAGAAAATGGTAGCCATTTTCTTCGTCAAAATCAGTCATCTTACCTCTGTGGACACACGTCACACAGTCGATGATGAGAGGTACGTTACTAAATGTCTGCAGAAAGGCGTCGCCACATGGAGGTCACAGCACACAAAGTCAAAGAGTGGGTACCTGATCCTGCATCATGAGAATGCCTCGGCGCACACTGCGGCTAACACAATATATTTCATGAAGAAGAAAAAAAAATGCGAGTGTTACCGAGCCGCTATTCATTTGACCTGGCCACGTGTGATTTCTTCTTGTTCCCAAAGACGAAGGGAAAAATTCGTGGGCATCGTTTTTGACCCGAGAAAGAGGTGGCAAAAACAGTGCTCTAAGTGAATTCCCTAAAGATGCTTTTGCTTTATAAAAAATAAAAATAAAATATATGGTACTATTATTACCTAAAATGGTTCAAATGGCTCTGAGCACTATGGGACTTAACATCTGTGGTCATCAGTCCCCTAGAACTTAGAACTACTTAAACCTAACTAACCTAAGGACATCACACACATCCATGCCCGAGGCAGGATTCGAACCTGCGACCGTAGCAGTCGCGCGGCTCCGGACTGAGCGCCTAGAACCGCGAGACCACCGCGGCCGGCTATTATTACATCTTAACCATTTTACGTGGTATTTTATTTACTTATATCAGTTTCATGTGTGGAGCACAAAGCTGTTTTACGTGTAACTGTGATCTCCAGATATTTTAAGATTCGATGGAGTAAAACTATTTCTCAAGTCCGAGTACTGTTAAACGCTTTCACACTATATTGTCTTACTTTGCGCTATGAAAGTTATTGTCTTTTGTGCGTAACAGGTCAGCTCCAAGTCAAAGTTCGAGTAACCTAGGCTCGTAGAATTCGTTAACTACGAAATAAGTAATGACCGCCTCGCCCGTCGAAAAACTGTCGGACTTCTTGAATGAAATTCGGAAAAAAATGCAGACTCGGTTTTACAGATAAATTTGACTCACTAATTGTTGGTGAAGCCTACTAAAAATTTCTTCCACGATAGCTTCAGTTATTAGAATGCTGAAGCCCACTTTTACTAATTATTTTAAAATGGAATATGGCTCAGGATATTTAAGTAATGCACAAGACTCTAAGTGGCACTTTTCCTTGAAATTAAATGTTCAGTTTGACTAAACTCACATGAATCAACAATAATGAAGAATAACGATCTCAACAGAAATCGCTAGAGGCGATTTACATTGTTCCGTCACATTTATACTTTTACAAAAGAAACAATTAAAAGACGTATGACATATTTTGTGTCATGTTCGTGGAGGTAAAAAAAGAAGGAAGTTGTCATTACGTCACAAACTTAAAGCCGACGTCCACCACCTTATATAGCCCCAAAACATTTTAGGTTCACCGCATTCATACCCCATGGTACACCGCGGTGATACTTCCCAGTGACGTCACTCTGACGTGCCCGAGCTCAGTTTCGACTGTGTTGGGTACGTTGACTGTGTGGGGACGTAGTTGTTTCATCAAAAATGCCAGCTTACATTGCTTATGGGTGTACTAATCGACGCGATCGTAATCTAAAGTTTAAAAGAATCACATTTCATTCGTAAGTGGAGCCGTTCAAGCAATATTTTCTTTCGTATACATGAATTATGGTTGCACTGTTTGCTTTTATTGTAATGGTTTTATTTCTGCCATCTGGTTTTAGATTTCCTGTACTTTACTTAGCGTCCGTTCTTCCTTTTATTTCCGGTGTTTTTAATTGCGTTCCAAATAGCAAACGCTCGTACATCCGAGCCACACAGTATCAAAGATCTCGTCGCCGCACGACACACGGCTCCGGAACTGCGTTAAACGTTGGGGGAGCATCACATGTTGTAAGTTCTTCCCGCCGATTTTTGTTCTTTGTTCACATTTCCTCCCCCTTTAAAAAAGATTCTAGCTAGAACAGCCGGAGATAGCGGTCATGTGTGTGTGAGTTTTGTGTATATGAAGTGTGCTTTGCTATCTTTCAGAAGAAGACGTTGGATGAATCTGTTTCACAGTACAGTTATTCCTTCATGAATTCTCTTTCGTAAATAATCCACTGCATTTCAATAGGAACAATCATGTATATAATTACAATACCAGAAGAAAGAAATGACATTTAGTACGGCACATTAAGGTTGACTGTAGCACAAACAGGGGTTCATATTGCTGCAAACAAAAGATTTGGTCATGGCTGCCGTCCAGTGGGGGTGCAACACGGATTATTTTGGAAAACTGTTTTGAACTTCTCAAATATAGGGCTGTCACATATGAGGGAATTAAAATACTTAACATTGGTCAAGCAACTATCACTGGACCACTTCATATGGATTGACCTACAAGGGCAATGTTCTTGAGGGCAATATTATGGATATGGAAGAGGATGTTGATGAAGATGAGATGGGAGATATGATACTGCATGAAAAATTTGACAGGCATTGAAAGACATAATTAGAAAAAATGCCCCAGGAGTAGACAACACTCTGTTAGATTTACTGATAGCCTTGGGAGAGCCAGCCATGACCAAATCTTTCATCTTGTGAGCAAGATGTATGACGCAGCTGCAATACCCCCAGACTTCAAAAAGAAATAATAATTCAGATTCTAAAGAAAGCAGGTGTTGATACGTGTGAAAATTAGTGAACTATCAGTTTAATAAGTCACGGTTGCGAAATGTTAACATGAATTCTTTGCAGATGAATGGAAAAACTGGTAGAAGCCAACCTCGGCGAAGATCAGTTTGGATTCTGTAGGAATGTAGGAACATGCGTGCCAAAACTGACCCTACAACTTATCTTAGAAGCTAGGTTAAGGATAGGCAAACCTACATTCATAGCATTTCTAGACTTAACAGAAAGCTTTTGACAATGTTGACTGGAATACTCTCTTTCAAATTGTGAATGTGGCAGGGGTAAAATACAGGGAGCAAAATGCTATTTGTACAGAAACCAGAAGGCAGTTATAAAGAGCCAAGGGGCACAAAAGGGAAGCAACGGTTGAGAAGAGAGTGATGAGATTGTGGCTTATCCCCGATGTTATTCAATATGTACATTGAACAAGCAGTAAAGGAAACCAACGAAAAATTTGGAGTAGAAATTAAAATTCAGGGAAGAAATAAAAACCTTGAGGTTTGCCAATGACAGTGTAATTCTGTCAGAGACAGCACAGGACTTGTAAGAACAGTTGAATAGAAAGGGAAGCGTCTTGAAAGGAGGATATAAGGTAAACATCAACAAAAGCAAAAGAAGGATAATGAGATGTAGTCGAATTAAATCAGTTAATGCTGAGGGTTTAGATTAGGAACTGAGACACTTAAATTAGTAGATGAGTTTTGCTGTTTGAGCAGGAAAATATCTGAGAATGGTCAATGTAGTAGACTTACAGTGGCAAGAAAAGTGTTTCCAAAGAAGAAAAATTTGTTAACGTCGAGTATAGATTTGTCAGAAAGTCTTTTCTGAAAGTATTTGTATGGAGAGTAGCAATGTATGGATATGAAACATAGACAATAAACAGTTTGGACAAGAAGAGAATATAAACTTTTCAAATGTGGTGCTACAGAAGAATGATGAAGATTAGATGGGTAGATCATGTAGCTAATGAGGAGGTACTGAACAGAATTGGGGAGAAGAGAAATTTGACTAGAAGAAGGGATCGATTGGTAGGACACGTTCTGAGGCATCAAGGGATCACCAATTTAGTACTGGAGGGAAGTGTGGAGGGTAAAAATCATAAGGGAGACCAAGAGATGAATACACTAAGCAGATTCAGAAGGATATAGTTACTTGGAGATGAAGAGGCTTGCAAAGGATAAAGTAGCATGGAGAGCTGCATCAAACCAGTCTTTGGACTGAAGACCGCAACAACAACAACCATTGCTATAAAATGCCTGACACTGCAAAGTAAAATTCGAAACTAAACTGAAAACGTTTCTCTTTGACAACTCCTATTCCGCATATGATTATCTGTTACTGTAATGTGCAAATGGTGAGGGGTTGGAATTACTGCCACATGCCTGTCTTTAATTAGAAAACGAAAAAACTAATAAATGATCAGCATGGAGGCATATTTACAAAAAAAAAATATTGGTGTCAATCTATAATTCCAGTTTCACGCCATTACGATTTATCGTGCAAATGATACATGGAACATGAAATAACTAACTAATTAACTACCGATATATCACAAAGCATGGTATAGGCTTATATATTTTGAAAACCTCAAAATGACATTCAAAAGTAAAATCAAGCAGATGACCAGAGTTGGCGCACACTCCAATTGTGCTATGTTTGGTTACTCCTGAAAACTGACAGTCAATGGCGAGAAATATTCTGGGTAAAGCAGCAAAAACGGCTACTGTTGGAAAGGTAGGCCTACATCTTACACAGCTTAGACTCTGATTGTTAAAAAAAATGGCTTACGTACAAAAAAATTGAAATGGCTCTGAGCGCTATGGGACTTAACAGCTGAGGTCATCAGTCCCCTAGAACTTAGAACTACTTAAACCTAACTAACCTAAGGACATCACACACATCCATGCCCGAGGCAGGATTCGAACCTGCGACCGCAGCAGTCGCGCGGTTCCGGACTGAAGCGCCTTGGTAGGACACGTTCTGAGGCATCAAGGGATCACCAATTTAGTACTGGAGGGAAGTGTGGAGGGTAACTGACTTACGTACATATTAACGTTAAGTAACTATTTTACAGTGCCTTAAGCGTTTTAGAAGTCCCTTAATCACATTTTTAACATTGCCCATGCTGGAACATGTTTAAAAAATCGTTTTTTACCCTGTTAATTGCTATTATTTGCGACACAGTGAATGACGCATGATAGGTAAGATTTCAGAATGATAAGATGTGTAAACTACAGTGGCGCTAATGCACTGACAATCTAATAAAACAAGAACTCTATTCTGCGTGGAGGTATACGTATATGCAGTTCTATTCCTTTAACATTGAATAAGCGTTCATTTTGTTGACATGCACAAGATTTCAATGATCGCTTTGTTGCTATGCACAAGATACGATAGCATGCCTTGCTTCTTTCCTAACTGCTCACGTTTATGAGCTAACAAAGAAAACGTAGGTAAGTTCTTTGCAAACGTTAACATTAAAAATATTGAAAGCTGAAAATATGACCAACAAGAAGCAGTACCAGTAAGAAAACAAGTATTGGTTTCGGAATTCCAGCTTCATTTGTGTCGATACGAATATAGCTAAAGTGGAATAAAATGCCGAAATATCCTTTTCACAACACATTCTTCTCGTTTAGGTTATTCGAAATATATCAACAGAAAAGTTATATGAACGAGTTCAAATGTGTCGGACTACTAGAGCAAATGCACATTCAAGAATAGAAAAAGGATTCGAATTTACCTTGCTTACAGTGAGTTATTCATGCAAGTACTTCAATTTTTATTATTCAAAACAGCTGTTGCGTTCACACGACAGAAATAATAAACAAGAGGCAATCGCGAGTAGTCTGTTAACGTTTTGGGATATTTAACATGGCGGCAGGCCCCGCCCACTCTGGCTTCAAAACAATGTACAGCCTAAGTCTATGGCGCTACCTCCCTTCTTTTTTTACCTCCATGGTCATGTGTCTCGTAAACTTATACTTCTTTGCTGTGGCACTTTATTATTTTGGGCACCTTGCCTCTTTATTAAATACAAGTTACTACTCGGAAGAAAGGAAACATGAATAAAAATACGAAAAATAACTTAAATCTAGAAAAGAGGCGCCACATTTTCGAAGTGGTTTCAAGGGATAGAGAAATGTATAAATGCTCACGGACCGTATTTTGAAAAGGAATTTCGTGTAAAGGGTGTTTGGAAATTCCCGTTATAAATTTCTATGACTTGTAGAGAGTAGTGCATACATAATATTTTGAATAGGAACCCATGCCCGCAAAAGTACTGTCTTCGTGCTAAAGCCGTTTAAAAATATGCTAGGTAGTCATGCAACAGGCTAGTCTTGGTAGGGGGTGACTACGTCGGACCGGCTGATGTCATTTGACTTCAATCCTACCTCTCTGATCCGGTTCGAGCTTTATTCACGCGTCGGTCAGTGTTAAAGCAACATGGCTGAGTACACGTTTTCAGAATACACGTACACGATCCTTCTGTATGGCGAAGCTCACGGTAATGGAAGAGCTACTCATCACCTTTACGAAGATCATTCCCCACACCGTCCGACTTCATCGCATACTCTTCTCGCCACAATTACACAACAGCTTTGAGAAAGGGTACCTTCACTGCCAGCAGGTGACTGTGGTACTCCATCACGTTGAAGAGAACCCACCAGCGAGTACACGAGCAATTTGTTTGGCTATTAATGAGTGGAACTGTAAAATAATTGATGTTCTAGGTCACTCCTAATCAATTACTGGTAAAAGTGGTCGCGTTCCAAACATATTTTCAAATGGTTGTAGCACTGAAACGATACGTTTCTCGACAAGAGTTCCAATTCAAAATTGTATCTACTCACTCCTCTCTACAAGTCCTAGAAGTATGTAAAGGGAATTTCTGAACACACTTCGTTAAAATATTTTTTTTTAGTTTCTGTTAAAAACCTGCAGTATAAAGTTCGTACACGTCTGCATTCACCTACTGTCCAGTCACTGTGTTGTCCAGCCCCCTGAAGACTTCCACTTTTATGTACTGCTGTGAGAAATTGCCTGTTGCGAGGTACTTGACTCCAATGCATGCAGTTCCTTTCGCAATGTTCTCTCGAAACTGGTTGAAATGGCTCTGAAGTCACTGACAGGAGCAATTACTGTCGGGTTTGAAACCGATTGTTATCGTCAAGGCGTGACACTCGTTTCTAGCTATTATCAGGAAGGATAATTTGACACAACCACTGTTCTTACGCAGTGTTACATGGCTGTGAGTGGAACAGCATTCCTTGTAGATACGTTGGCCGGTCCGCGCGTTGATACACCAATAAACTGGGCAGCTTAATTTACAATGTAGCCATAGGTATGTCCGAACACAATAGTTCCTTTCTAACATTCTTTCACATGTCCATAACGTCCCATTTTTGTTTTCGGCCCGTCACGAATTCCTGTCCTGCGCTAACCTCTTCATCACAAAGAAGCACTGCACCCTCCTTTATTTGCTCGATGTGTTCCAATCTCTGTCTTCCTCTACAGTGCTCTCTGGTACCAAGGAGGTTATTTCCTGATTCCTGAACATATGTGCTGTCATCCTGTCCCTTCTTTTTGTTCTGCTGAGAACCTCCTCATTCCCCATCTTGTCGGTCCACCTGATTCTTCTGTAGCACCACATCTCAGATACTTCGATTCTCTTCTGTTCCGGTTTTCCCACTGTCCATGATTGACTATCATACAGTGCTGTACTCTCAGAAATTTCTTCCTCAAATTAAGGCCACGTTTGATACCAGCACTCTTCTTTTGGTCACGAATGGGCTATTTGTCAGTGTTGATCTGCTTTTTATGTCCTCCTTGCTTCGTTTCGTCATGGGTTATTTTGCTACCTAGGTAGCAGAATTCCTTAACTTCATCTACTTCTTGATCACCAATTTAAGTGTTAAGTTTCCCGCTATTCTCATTTCTGCTACTTCGCATTACTTTTGTCTTTTTCCGGTACTCAGTAGACTTGCTTCTATTCACCACATCCTGTAATTCTTCTTCACTTTCACTTAAGATAACCATGTCATCAGTGAATCTTATCACTGACATCCATTCACCCTTGATCGAAATCTCACTCTTGAACCTTTCTTTTATTTCCGCCATTACTTCTTCGAAGTATAGATTGAACAATAGGGGGGGAAGACTTCATCCCTGTCTTACACCATTTTCAATCCGAGCACCGTTCCTCACAAGCGGCTTCTAATCAAACTGCGTGCCTGTGGGGTATCGTCTCAGTTGTGCAAGTGGATTCGTGATTTCCTGTTAGAAAGGTCAACGTTTGCGGTAACTGACGGAAAGCCATAGAGTAAAACAGAAGCGATATCTGGCGTTCCTCAAGTGAGTGGTATAAGCCCTCTGCTGTGCCTAATCTGTATAAATTATTTAGGATACAATCTGAGCAGCCCTCTTAAATTGTTTGCAGATGATGGTGTTACTTTTCTTCTAATAAAGTCATCAGAAGATCAAAACCAGTTGCAGAATGATTTAGACAGCTTATCTGTGTGGTGCTTTAAGAGGTAGTTGGCCCTAAATAATGAAACGTATGAGAACACCCAACTGAACGTTAAAAAGAATCCGTTAAATTTCAATTATACGATAAATAGTACCAATCTATAGACTGTCAATTCAGATAAATACCTATGAATTATAATTACGAACAATTTAAATAGGCAATGCGATGATGAAGGGAAACTAAAGACTGAATTTTGTTGGCAGAATACTAAGAACGTACAACAAATCCTCAAAAGAGACCAGCCACACTACGCTTGTTCATCCTCTGTTAGAGTATTGCTGTTCGGTATGGGATACTTCGCGAAATAGGGGAGAGAGTGTCGCGGATATAATACGAGAGTGGGGATGACAATCGTTAGAACAAAGACACTTTTCGTTGGCGACGAGATTTTTTTCACGAAATTTAAATCTCCATGCGTTTTCCTCCTGATCTGAAAATATTTTGTTGACATGAAACTGCGTAGGGAGAAATTATCATTAAAAAAAAAGAGAAATCGAGCTCTCACGGAAAGATTTAAGTGTTCTTTTTTCCCGCGCACTGTTAGAGACTGGAACGGTGGAAAAATAGGGGAGAAATGGTTCGATGAACCCTCCGCCAGACGCTGAAGTGTGAATTGCAGAGTAATCCTGCACGTGTAGCTGTAGATAACTGTAGTACTTGGAAATATTGTTTGTTTGCTATTAATAATTTCTGCCAAGTCACTAATACACTTGATTCACATCTTTCAATAGGTGGTGTAACATGAGCGCGTTTCGGTTTTCTCCTGACCAATATTTACGGAATCCATGCTGACTGGAGTGGAGGATATCATTCGGTTCGAGATACCTCATTACATTTGAGCTCTGAATATATTTTCGAATTATACAACAGATGGATGTCAATGATAATTTACGCAACAAATTTTCATTCAAAATTAGCATAGTATTCATGTTTAGACATATTAATGGAAAATAACCGTTAGAAGAAATGCTTAACTCCACCTTCGGAAATACACGTCTTGTTTTATACCATTAAAATACATATATATTCAGGCATTAGTATATCCTAGAAATGCATAGTATAGCATTTGCCAATAGTTACAAATCCCTGAGGTGAAGACAGAGTAACATGAAACACTTGCACAGATTAAATTCAATAAACAACTCAGAATATGGTTAATTACACAAGCAATCCATTAATTTAATGGAATAAAGAAGATAACAGTAGGTACCTCTAAAATATACTCGTTAACATTGAGTCCGATGAACACTTTTAGTAGTGTCAGTGTTCTGATCTAACAGTTTGAAGAATATGTGATGAAACCGTTAAGTCGGTCGTGCGTTTCCGCTTGGCTTATTATTGCTTATAAGTTACTTTGGGAGCATCCCTAGCAACAGTCCAGCAGGGTGCCAAAATAACTGGAGGGCTCATTCCTGCAAACCTCTTCTCCTTGACTTTAATATTACGATGAAATCACTTGCCGTGCTCGCGACAAGCTACTCCGCAAATTTTCGGGAAAAGTCGAGGTAGGCATGAATGAAGAGAACTTTTACAGCCGTAGTTATCTTGACAACATTTTAGCCACAGCATTATTATAACTTTGTGCTCTCTTATTTCCTAAACAACTGAAACAAACGTTTTTTTTTCACAAGCAGCTTTCTCATCGCCATGTAACAGTTCATCAAGTTGCTTGTATCTGAAAAGCTCTGTGGGTCAACGGAGATCCCCTGTTTGAGTTTTGATTCACTTAATCGTGGGGATTTTCCCTAAAGTGCTTATAGGCCTCGCCTGCGTGAATGATTTTCTTCACACAGTTTTTTATGAGTTATATAAAAATCGCTCTAGCACAGAACATAAGGACAAATTAGCACCTAACTGAAGTAAGGCACTGAACTGGTATGGTTTGAACGATGCATAATATATTTATTATGTTGTCTCATTCTTGTCACAATTAATAATTATACATATGTCTGCATTAAATTTCTTTGAATTTCTTTTATGGATGATAAGCTTTGTAAGATAAAAATCAGATGTAAGTTTCAGTTTCCTTTGTGATATTCGCTGTCAGCTCAATCGAAGTGATAAAAATTATTTAGTTTCACGCAGTTAAATTTTCACTGTAGCACTGTATAATGGACAATACTATTTCGCAGTGTCTGTGTTTTACAGGCATCGCATGTATGTCTGAAGGAACAGACAATACTGCTATCAACATCGGTGTGAAATAGAAGTAATGGTGAATATGATTAGACTTCAGTTGCAAACTTTATTGGTGACATGAAAAATTCTGCCGGATCGGGACTCGAACCCAGATTTCCCCCTTTACACGAGAGGTCACCTTAACATCTTCGGCTATCGGAGAACGCCTTCCGTATCGGTCCAAACCTCCATGTGTCACCGTGTGTCCACGTCTTGCACAGTTGCTGAGATTCCCTCACAGGAAGAGATGTTTATTATTGCCACGGCCTGTCTAAGCACGTAATATTGTTTTGCAGGGAACTCCGGGTTCAAGTTCTGGTCCGGCACAAATTGTTGTGTCACCAATAAATTGTGCAGCTTAAGTCTAATCGTACTCGCAATTGCGACGAATACATGTGTTCTAATGGGCAACAGTTCTGTGGATCACTTGTGCTGCACTTCTTTGGATACTAGTGGGTTATGTTTATTCTTGCAACAACTGGACACAGTTTTTTTGTTCCAGGTATTTATGTAAATGCAAAACCTGCCGAAAATTACGAACGATACTAGAATACAACTGTAATTGTACTTTCAGTTATCAGACAGGTTATTGTTGTTGTAGATGATTCGTAGACGCATGTAGAATAAAATAAAAAGACTTGTCAGTATTATTTAACTTCGTGAATCGTACAAAATATATGTCATTCTGCATTTGCGTTATACACAAAACTGATACCGTGGCAAGATGTAAATACTAGAATGAACCAAGAAAACTTTTATTATTTTGAGCACTTGCCATCAGGGAGATCAATATGGAACGAGAGGTTCAGAGTTTATCTTAAGAATGACATGTTCGAGGAATCTTTGTAATATTTAGTTCTTGAGTATTTACAGTGCTCTCCAACTTTATGTGTTCTTTGTAAATGGCATGATTACTGATGTACAATGAAGATTTTTTCTTTTTTTATTCAGCCCATTCTGACTGATCAGTGACATTTGAGCGTTCTTTCTGATCTTCCACGATTGTCTCATTTTTCTCCATGGAGTCTCTTTCTATCTTCAGCCCACTGTGTCCCTGATTTCTTTGGGACTCCATTCTCAGCCCTCACATTCCACTCGTGTATCTTGTCCCTGTGTACATTTCTGTCTTCAGTTTCTATTGGATCGATTTTTTCTGCTTCTGACTTGTGTGATCCATGGTACTGTTGATTTGTCCCCTTGTACGTATGCCAAAATTCTCTTGGTGAGTCGTTTTGGTGATAGCCTGATGATGTGCCCATAGAACTTCAACCTTCTTTTTCTGACATCTGCTGATACGCTCGACATATTCTCCGTAGTTTTCCTAGAGTGTAATCTGTATCCCTCTTTTGTCAGCTTTGGGCCGAGAATTTTCCTCGTGATTTTCCTTTCTTCCTTCAGTGTGCTTTCCATGTCACTTTTCGTATGGAGTGTTTGCGGCTCACTTGCGTACAGTGTTATAGTGTCTGACTTTTGTGTGAATGGACATGCATTTTTATTATATACGTGCTATGTCTTGCCGAACGCTCTCTTCATTTTTTTGTAGTCGAGTCTTCTGTGAGATCTTTTCTCCTCCTGTCGGTTCAAGGATTTCAACTAGATACTTGAAGTGTGCAACTCTGTTTATTTTGTCATATTTTGTGTCTAATTTTGTTATGTTTAATTTTGAGCAGAAAAATTCAGACTTCTCGAAAGAGATTTTCAGCCCAACTTTTTCCGCGTGTTCTTTTAGTACCTCTGTTTGTTTGGTTGCTGTTGCTTCGTTGTCTGATAGTATGGCCAGGTCGTCCGCGAAAGCAAGGTCTGATATTTCTATTTTGTCCCCGCATCTGCCTAGTCGTGTTGGCTTTCAGTGTCCTTGAGTTTTCAGTTCTTTTTCCCATTCCCTTATTACTTCGTCCGGGACTATTCTAACATTCTGCGTGGTGTCTGTTTGTTCTATATCGTGTCTCCCTACCACTTTCGCACAACGACGCTCTGAGCGTGTTTTTTAGGGAATTGACGAGTTTGAACCTGGGACCTGTTGCTGGTAAGGAGACGCCAGATCACATATGACATGTAGAGTTCAGAAGAGTTCAGTGAGACTAGCGATGATATAACGAAATACTTAATGATTTCAGCGTCAGCTCCACTGCACTCCCTGTAAAAGAATCTTAATACTAACTAAATTTAGTGGAAGGGGTTCAAGGCTTTCCTATTTTTAGTTAGCTGGTCAAAAAACCAGTTAAGTTTACCATTGGAAATTTTATTCTACTCACAAAACATTGTTTATAAATTGCACTATTGATAAAAGGAAATATTTTAATACAGGATGGTAAAAACCAACTGTGTTCAACAAAAATGTGAACGAGTATTCCCTGAATGGGTTTCCAAGTTCTACAATGGATCGAAGGATGACCTATGCCATATCACATCTATAATCTAGGATTAAATTAAGTTTCACAAAAGAGAAAACTATCAAAATGGTCTACAGTGACACTCAATTATCTTTAATTACTTATCTAACTTGTCGTAAATTACAGTGGCTGATGTGGCTTGTCAATAACCATATAACAGAAAAATCATTGCGTTTCAGATTTTTACTTCAAGTGGCAAATGTGAACACCATGAGCTTTAATTGACGATCGACAATCGTGTAACAGATTAGACTTCTGCAGTTCTGAGTGAAGCTTCATGCGCTGTTATGCGGCATCGCGTGCGTTCATTACCTTTTCGGTGTTCGTCAGGGGGCGGCGGTCAGCACAGCTCCGCTCACCTCGCCGTCTCGGAAGCAACTCTCTCCTAACTTCTCCTTACTACAATTTACCGAAGTTGGTTTAAAAAAACTATCTGGCTGTGTTTTCATCTGACCAATCAGGGTCTCAATGTTAACCTTAAGCTCCGCCTACAAAAATCCTGTCTATCCAATGAGAAACGTTATACTTTTCGTGGTGGGGCAATGTTTTTAAAGTTTGCAACGTAACAGAGATGCGAAAAAGTCTCACGCTAAAACTTGCAGCTGGTGTGGTCCTTTTAGCGTTATCGTAAGATCTATACTGTTCTTCTGGAGGGCTCTGTCTTTTAACATGGGCTGGGGGGTGGTCCTAACGTAACAGAGACGCGAAAAAGTCTCACGCTAAAACGTGCGGGTGGTGTAGCCCTTTTTGTGTTATCGTGAGATCTATACTGTTCTTCTGGAGGGCTCTGTCTTTTAACATGGGCTGGGGGGTGGTCCTAACGTAACAGAGACGCGAAAAAGTCTCACGCTAAAACTTGCGGGTGGTGCGGTCCTAGCGGTTAGCTGGTGACGTGGGTGTCCGTCCGTCCCTTATCGTAGGGCCTTCCAGCTTAACACAGTTCTGCTCTCGGCTTCTGTTCTCGTTTCTCCCCTCGGAACTGCGTCTGTCTCACGGTGGGAAGGTATGACATGCATTTAGGCATTCTTGTGTTAGTCTGTGGTATTCCATTTGCTCACTCGTTACTCGTATTACTTTGGTTAATTTAATGTCACGATTTATTCGGAGCTATGTGACATACTACAGGATTTGCTTATCATGTCAGGGTTTTCATGGAAGGTGTTGGATTTGCCTGACAGCTTACAAAACCACTGTCAACGATATTGATCTTCAATTTTGCGGCGATTGGATATCATCCGGTTGTAGTGGTTAAATAAAAAAAAATGGGAGAAGAGAGACCGTGAAAAAGGGAAAGAATGAAAGAAATGCAGATCGGACTTTGTATTACGGAAAAGCTATCGGACTTCGTTATTCGAAAAAGCTATTGTTGGGGTGGTCCTTGTGGCGTTTTTGAGCAAAAGTTAAACCAATTTTCACTACAAAAATTATTGAAAAGAAACAGAGAATAACAGAATGTAACTGACAGGGGGAAGTGGCGTAGACGAGAGATCATCCTTTACCAGATTAACTTATCTTCTTTCGGGCGGCGTCCACGTCTTCAAAAATCTCCTTCATTTCAGCGTGAAAAAATCTGCTCCGAAATCTTGTAATAGTCCAGGGATCACTAGTTTATACCAATTAAAATCATCTTGATACTGTATGCAGTTTAATTCACTTTGCTACTTCCATCCAACGAATTTCTTAATAACTTCCACAATATCTACACATTACAATCAGATCAAGATTAGCCATTAAGTTTTTACGTCAGCATCCGATCACGCCTGCCTTAAGCTACGGCTATCAAGAGACAATTGAAACGGAATAAAAAAACAAAAAAAGTTAACAATTTTGGTAGTTTCTCTGCCGTCGAGCGCTCATACCGCTGCGACGAGATATTTTTTATCTGAGGGAACGAGTGTAGCGCGGCGAAATTCAAAGCCCCGCTACATCGCCCCCTCGACTGTCACGCTAAAACATTTAGCGTGGCAGGCTAGCAAACCTAAAAGTCAATACATGTAATTTTCATTGGAAAGGCCACGTGCATCCATAGGGGATAATCTTAACCAACACTTACTTTCTAAACCTATATACTAAATACAATTATTACAGTTTGGATCCTTTTTTACACAATTAATATATATATATATATATATATATATATATATATATATATATATATATATATGTATATATATACAGTTTGTTTGAACAAGCTGTTCACCAGAGCAGTTAATGTTGTGTGCTCCCAGCGTTGGTTTCCCAATGCACATCTGGCAGCACGTAGTCTTTGCGCATGCGCAGTAGCATCACTGAATTTCGCGTGCGGCAGTTTCAAAATCGCTGTGTTATGACAGTCTTCAACAGTATTCGCTCTCACATAGTGTTCATTACAAGTTGCTATTCCAGCATAAATGGCGTGTTAAGTCCGGTGACACCATAAGATTGAGCGTGTGCGTGATCTGAAGCAACGTCCATGTCTTCTGTTACGACACAACACTCCAGGTCCTTGTGCGTTTTCATGACTATTGTTCCCGGGGCATATATGGTCGATGTAGTTTTTAGCCTCCACATCGCCTACGACAGGTGCTGAGTTTATTGTCTCCAAGCATCTGAAGGCCGGCCAGGAACAACGGCGTCGATGTTCGCAAAGGTAGGTGTTTCACCACATTGTTTACACTTGCCAACAAACGTTCATTTGCAGTGTGAAAATCCTCATTATCGTCAAAGTAAACTGCAGTTTATATCGATTTATAAACAGTTATTTGGTTTATGCGCCATAAGTTTCACAAACAACACAAAATTCGTCGTTTATAACGTTCACTGTTTAACACAGTTTGCATCACTTTTTGCCACATTTACATTTCAACAGTTCACTTTGTCCAAGCATGTTTACATCGTTAATTATGAAAGCTTACATTTCGTGGTCATGTTTCAAAATGTTGACAATATGCAAAGTTTTAACACATATACAAATACATATAAATTTACAAGAATATACACGTGAAATATTTACGCTAAAAAAAATTATACTAAGTCCCATTGGCTTTCTTTTATTGGGGTTTATGGTCATTTTGATTTTCTTTATTAAGGTTTTGACGTGCCAAGGGATATAAGACTTAATGTTTAAAAGCACGGGCTTTCCTTTATTTATTATTTATTTCTTTTCTTTGATTCCATATCTTGGCTGGCTAGTGGTTGACCAGGCTTGTAATGCCATCAATATTCAGTTTTCTTCATGTCTTTTTATTCATACCTGAAAGTTTACTGTCACACAATATATTCTTACATTCCATAAACAAACAATACCCAGCTGCAGTATGTGGTAGGATAATGGAGAAAGAAAGAAAGATAGACTGGAAGAAACTATTCACTACCTATAAACTACCAAATCCTACAGCTAATACATAAAAAAAGAGAATATAATATATTATAACGTTTGCATCACCTTCAAGGGGTGTGTGAAAGGAGGTGCTTACAATTCACCAAATCATGGGTAAATGTAAGTGTCCTTACGTCAAGTCTGTGTAGTGTAACATCATGACAGATTCTCTGTTTGTGTTCTGACTGTTCATATGACTTAGTGTATTATACCTTAACAAATCCTTGCATGAGTGAATCGCATGTCCCCTCAGTGCTTCCTCAATATCTCCACTTCTTGTGGATACCGTCTATACAAATGGAAAATGTATCTCAGAGATTGTCTCTCTCATAATGTGTATTATATGGTAACATATCAAATTTCCTCTCAAGAGTTCAACCATGAACTTTCTTCGACTTTAGTGAAGGTTAAATATCATGTATGTAGTATATATATATATCATTTCTATCTATAAATTATAAACAAAGAACATATTATTATAATTGACAGCAAAATGTCTCTTTCTCACTGTCCGTTGCTCGACGTCGGCTGCACGGATGGTCACTGCTCCTTTGCACTTACCTTGCATAGCCTAAAAAGTCAAATGTCTTCAACGTAGATGTAATTTTGTCATCTGTTCGCTTAAGTGGAGGTGTTGTACGAGTCGCAAAACGGCCTTAATAACTCTCCTATCTTTTGCTTCCTCAGGGTTTTCTGTCATATGTAATTATAATAAAGGCTAATATGGCACTAAATTTCACTTTCGTATTTTTTTTTTTTTTTTTTTTTTTAACAAATGCATTCACATGAGGGCTGTGTAAAAACTATGTTTCAACTTAAGTTCCTTAAAATATCATTCTCCTGTCTGAACACGAACTATAAATGTTTTCTTCCACACAATGGCGTAACAAAACTTAACGAAAGGTTACTAAGTTACACTTCTGAAATAAATTAAAGCTAATGTGTTTCCAAGTTACCTTCTTATTACATTTCTTTCAACAGCTGTAATCATCATTATGTTCACTCTGCTTTTCTTGCATTCGTTCATTTTCAATGGCACTGTAAATAGATTCACCTTTAACGCCTTGTACTCACGTGTTCTAACTCATCACAAATGTTTTCTTTCAAACTGAAATTCTTACGTAATCTTAAAGATGTAGACTGTTTACTCACTTCTCTATGTAGCACAATATTACCAAAACATTCTCACTCATTCCTTACTCACATATTCATCATAATATATATATATATATATATATATATATATATATATATATATCCTTATACATTAAACATATTCCTCATCAAACATTAATATATCACATACGTGGGGCCATTTGGCACTTCCATTCTCATAAAACTCCAATAATATTTTCCTCAAATAATCTCTTGTCTCCAACCACTTCACAGTAACTTACCTTCTTATATTAACTTAAATATTAACTCATTCATACTGATCATTCATTCTTACATCCTCATTCATTCTGCTACATACCTATGTCATTACTGATGTCAATAGCTATTATTTCCTCTCATTATAGTGCCTTGAAATAACTAACTAGTTGTTGATTCACCTTATAATTTACAATTAACAACCAATGTAACCTGCATAGACCTCATTCCTATATGAATCTTTTCTCATTTAGTAAGTGTACTCGCCTGGGTTTACCTTCTCTTCATAATTATGTGTACAAGTGTAACTGAAGTATATAATTTCCATAAATGAATGTTTGTGTTCTTAGGCTGTATAACTTAATGTTCGTGTATTCAATACAAATATTTATGATCTCGTTTTCACAGCAACTTGCTCATGTTCAACTTAGTTATCATTATATTATGTTGTTTTAGTGCACAAAGGGTTTCAAATGTCTGTGGGGATGCAGCCCCCTCGGCTTGTGAGATAACGGGTATTCTAGGGAGTAACAACCTGGGTGAGGTATGCTTGCTATTCTGAAAGGACCTGAATATAATAGCTGTCATTTTGTCGTTGTACCTGAGGAAACAAACCGTCTCAGCCGTTGCGCTCTTACAACACCTCACGACCGAAGCACGAGCGCTTAGCTCGGTCGTCGACTGTTTCCGTCATCTGCTGTGTTTGGCCGGGTTCATTGACCAGCTCCACTATGTTTACATTCCGGCCGGTTGGCGCCCACGCGTCAGCTGATGGCGCGCCGCAATTGTTATTGCTACTTCGTGGCGGGGAGTGCATAACTGTACCGGGGAACGGCGGCGGTTTCCGTGGAGGGTTATGATTTGTCATGCGTGAATTTTGTGTGTTCCACATATTCTGTCGGTGATTGTTGGGATTGGTATTGTTTTGGTGGTAATTATGTCTGTTATATGTCATGTTCCTGTCAAAGTAGCCCGGGTTGTACCGGTTATTCTCACGTCTCCTATTGTTGTTGTTGTACTGTCTGTAATTTTCATTTTGCTTGTAGTTACCATTTTGATATGGGTGATAATTATTGTTATTATTCCACGAATTTCTGCGGTTGTTCCTACTGTCATACACGTTACCATTGGAATATGTTTCGCGCGCAGGCGGATGGTTCCACCAACCACCGTCACTACGGTTCCTTTGGGGTGGGTGCTGGTTTTGGTTACTAATATGAATAAAATTTGAATGGCGTGAATCGCCTCTGTAAACTACGTCCATTTGATCTAAGAAGTTTAAGAAAGTCTTAACGTCATTCTCCGGTACTCCTATTAATCTGTCTCGGTATGGAAAGGGTAAGTGGCTCTTTAAAGTGTCAATTATCGCTGACAAGTCGGCTGGTTTGGACCAGTACAGTGTCTTGTCTAAGTACCTCTCAAAGTATTGTCTTAATGTCTCTTTTTTAGGGTCATAGGTCTCGGGGTTGCACACTTCTCTCCTTAGACTCTGTTGCTCATTCTCGGACCAGAATTCGTCCAAGAAGGCTTGTTCGAACCGTTCAAACGTAAGGCACCGCCGCTTCATAGCGGCGCCCCACTTAGCTGCTCGTCCTCTCATGAGATTGGTGACGTATCTGATTTTATCGACTTCTGACCAACTACGTGGAAAAACACCGTCAAATGATCTAATAAACACAATAGGCTGGACTTTGTGCTTGTCCTCACTGGAAAATGTCTGGAAATACCCATGTCTTACAAACGTGTCATCGGCCATGCCGGTAACGTAATATTGCTCGTTCGGTGGAAAAGAAAGCGGCACATTGTAATTTTGATTTGAAATAGGTGATTCCACAATAGGTGGTGTTCTGTCTGTGTCATTAGCCATGGTTTTAGCTGTTTTGTCGTTTCCTGACGATGCGTTTGCACCTATCGCCAAACACGGCACAACATTGTCTCGTAATTTTGTCACTTCGTCTTCTATGTGTTTTGTCTCGTCTTTAACATGTGTCTTTGTTTTTGAAAGTATGTCCTGTGTAATTGTTTCAAGTTTTTTGTCCAGATAGTCGTCACACAATTTACATTCATGTACAATTCTTTCGGCCATGTTGGTGTCGTTGTTTAGTGACGCGAGGTCCGCTCGATCTTCTAACTTTTCTATCTTTTCTTTGAGGTGGGTCTTAGTGACTCGGTCGGACAATGTCTCAAATCGCTGGCTGAGCTGTTGAGTGGTGTTATTTAATTCTGTCATCTGTTTTGTCGTCCGTTCAAAATTTTCGGTCATAG
The DNA here is from genome assembly GCF_023864345.2 of Schistocerca serialis cubense. Lineage (NCBI taxonomy): Eukaryota > Metazoa > Arthropoda > Insecta > Orthoptera > Acrididae > Schistocerca > Schistocerca serialis. Next base: position 559,146,196 of record NC_064642.1, on the reverse strand, counting down.
TATGGTTTAATATGTCAATTTTCTGACTAACGTCTCGTTTCATGTCTGCAAATAACTCTAATAGTCGGTCCAGTTTGTCAGTTTCCTGTGTCCGATTTGTGTCACATTGCTGAATTTGTCTCATATTCGGTTCTGACATTGATGTTAACAATGGTGCTGACGGTCTAGCCTCGCGTCCATTCCACATTTCGTCATTTAAAGTCGCCATCTGTGTATTATCGCAAATGTTGCGAGTTTGAGGCAAAATCATTGCATTGATCTGTGAACTCGTCCATGGAGGGAAACGCGGATTTTCTTGTTGGTTGAAAGATGAATCTACTTCACTTAACTCATCTGCCGAAACTATCTCTACCTTACCACGTTCCATTGTAATAGGATGTATAATAGTAAGTCAAAAAGGGAATAATATAAGTCTGATTAATAAAGATTTGACTCAAATTTAGGTTGAAATATTTTCTCGTCAATGTAAATGATTGCTCTATTGCAAACAATGGTTGAGAAAGATGCAGCAGGGCGGACAAAATTTTTCGTAACAAATGACTGTTTGGCGGTCAAATTCACGATCTTCATATGCTACAACAATACTATAATTAAGACAAACTACAATAGAGATAGATAATTTTGTAAAAATCTAGAAGAAAACTACAGGATGTGTGGAAAAGGAAAAATGGATTCTGCAGTTGGCTATTGAATGTTTGAATGAAACATAATTGTGTGACTCACCATTAAATTTTCTGTCCTGCAACGGCTGGTCAATCACTTCTGCGTAAATCGTATTCGTCAAAACATGGATTTTCTTAATACATCTCCATCGGATAATCACCAAAAGGTCTCAAAATAACAGTTTTGCATCAATATATGCCATGAAAAGAAAAACAGATTGAATTAGTTACAAAAATTCTTTACAATATTGTGCTATCATTTGCTTAGGTACAATAAAGTTGGTGTTTTCGTTACCCTTTAAACTTCAGGATTTTATTCTCTGTTGGGAAAAATACAAATTAAAGTTTCAAATTTGCTCAAAAACGACACATCCGAAAATTGCGTCCAGTCGCGGGAGCCAGTTGTAGTGGTTAATAAAAAAAAATGGGAGAAGAGAGACCGTGAAAAAGGGAAAGAATGAAAGAAATGCAGATCGGACTTTGTATTACGGAAAAGCTATCGGACTTCGTCATTCGAAAAAGCTATTGTTGGGGTGGTCCTTGTGGCGTTTTTGAGCAAAAGTTAAACCAATTTTCACTACAAAAATTATTGAAAAGAAACAGAGAATAACAGAATGTAACTGACAGGGGGAAGTGGCGTAGACGAGAGATCATCCTTTACCAGATTAACTTATCTTCTTTCGGGCGGCGTCCACGTCTTCAAAAATCTCCTTCATTTCAGCGTGAAAAAATCTGCTCCGAAATCTTGTAATAGTCCAGGGATCACTAGTTTATACCAATTAAAATCATCTTGATACTGTATGCAGTTTAATTCACTTTGCTACTTCCATCCAACGAATTTCTTAATAACTTCCACAATATCTACACATTACAATCAGATCAAGATTAGCCATTAAGTTTTTACGTCAGCATCCGATCACGCCTGCCTTAAGCTACGGCTATCAAGAGACAATTGAAACGGAATAAAAAAACAAAAAAAGTTAACAATTTTGGTAGTTTCTCTGCCGTCGAGCGCTCATACCGCTGCGACGAGATATTTTTTATCTGAGGGAACGAGTGTAGCGCGGCGAAATTCAAAGCCCCGCTGCACGGTTCTGGCGACTTATTTGTTTTCAACTCTTTCAGTTGCTTCTCTATGCCAGGGATGCCCATTACTACACCGAAGAGCCAAATAAATTGTCACACCTGCCTAATATCGTGTGGGGCCCCCGCGAGCACGCAGAATTGCCGCAACACGATGCGGTATGAACACGATTAATGTCTGAGGTAGTGCTGGAGGGAACTGACACCTTGAATCCTGCAGGAATGTCCATAAATTCGTAAGAGTACGAGGGTGTGGAGATTCTTCTGAACAGCACGTTGCAAGGCTTCCCAGATGTGCTCAATAATATTCATATCTGGGGAGTCTGGTGGCCAGTGTAAGTGTTTAAACTAAGAAGAGTGTCCCTGCAGCCACTCTGTGGCAATTCTGGGTGTGTGGGGTGTCGCATTGTCCTGCTGGAATTGTCCGAGTCCGTCGGAATGCACAATGGACATTAATGGATGCAGGTGATCAGACAGGATGATTACGTACGAGTCACTCGTCAGAGTCGTATCTAGACGTATCATGGGTTCCATATCACTCCAACTGCACACGCCCCACACCATTACAGAGCCTTCACCAACTTCAACAGTCCCCTGCCGACATGCAGGGTCCATGGATTCATGAGGTTGTCTCCATATCTGTGCACGTCCATCAGCTCGATACAATTTGAAACGAGACTCGTCCGACCAGGCAACATGTTTCCAGTCATCAACAGTCCAATGTCGATGTTGACGGGACCAGGCAATGAGTAAAGCTTTGTGTCGTGCAGGCATCAAGGGCGCACGAGTGAGTATTCATCTCCGAAAGCCCATATCGATGATGTTACGTTGAACGATTCGCACACTGACACTTGTTGATGGCCCAGCATTGAAATCTGCAGCAATTTGCGGAAGGTTTGCCCTCCTGTCACGTTGAACGATTCTCTTCAGCCGTCGTTGGTCCCGTTCTTGCAGGATATTTTTCCGGCTGCAGCGATGTCGGAGATTTGATCTATTACCGTATTCCTGGTACTCACGGTACACTCGTGAAATAGTCGTAAGGAAAACCCCACTTAATGTCTACCCAGAAGACGGTGTGTCCCATCGCTCGTGCGCCGACTGTAACACTACGTTCAAACACACTTAAATATTGTTAACCTTCCATTCAAGCAACAGTAACCAATTTAATAACTGCGCCAGACACTTGGTGTCTTATATCGCCGTTACCGACTGCAGCACCGTATTCTGCCTCTTGACGTATCGCTGTATTTGAATGCCCATGCCTGTACCAGTTTCTTTGGCGCTTCAATGTATGTACTCCGTAGTGTGTGTGACGGTCATATGACCGACCCCTGACGAAAGCCAGTCTGTCCTTCATTTTCTCTTGCGCTTCATTCGTACTTCATATTTTCTTTGCGTTTCCAGTCGCCTTTCTCCTTTTACCCTATCATTGGCACTTGTAAAGAGAGGGTAGTTTCTGTCTCCATGTCTCCCTCAGTTTTTGGTCTTGAAGGAATCTAATAGTGCTCCTCTGACCTTGGTCTTGGTCGTCTTGTTGGTGTAACTTCGTCTGATCAGCTCATTGGTTTTTCTGTTCCAACCGATCCCCTCCAAAATTTGGAACAGTTTTTGTCAGAGTACTAAATAGAAGACTGCCTTGAAGATCAAAAATGTGAGCACGAAATTCTTCCTTCTCCGTGGTCATTAATTACACGGCCATCGCAACCAGAGAAGCGCTGAACGCACTTTACACAGCTCGTCCAGCGCTCTCCCCCTTTCCGCTCCTCATCCCTTCCCACTGGCCGGTTAATGTCGGTCGTAAAACCGGAGTCCTCAAAGCAGTTATTACTTCTCTTGTATCTCCACTCGGCTTCCATTTATACGTATTTCATTTATCTGATAAGGCGGATCATTAGTTCAACAACGGCTGCTCGAATCTTAAAGGATGCCGTCACTTTTATAGAACTCATAAAAGCCACTCATTAAGTATGAGAGTTACCCGACTGTGGTACCCATTTTCTCCGGACGAATATTTATCTCGGTTCATAGGTGAAACATCAAACTACCTTTAAGGCTTTTACGACAGAAGAATGTATCGTTGGTAATGTGGCTTGTGTCTGTAAAGAACAGAGTAGCCAATAATAATTCCTCCTTTTGCGTTAATAGTCCACGAGTCACTGCAGGGCGCGTAATGAAGGATATTTCTCATCATTTAATGCCTCCTCCATAAGTATTTGAGCATGACTGGCTGCCTTCTTACTTACTCTTGTTCTTACGGTCCTCTAAGTGTACACTGGCTTACACAGACTAGAGAAAAATCACACACAACTCTGTAAAAAAGGATAAAGTAACTAGCATAGAGCTAAATGTTACTCCAGTAATGCATTTTTGCGGATAAAGCCATCTAGATTGCTTAATATATGTTTATTTATTACATGAGATTAAAACTTAGAACTCGTAAAACAATGTTCAGATACCGGGTGATCAAAAAGTCAGTATAAATTTGAAAACTGAATAAATCACGGAATAATGTAGATAGAGAGGTACAAATTGACACACACGCTTGGAATGACATGGGGTTTTATTAGAACCAAAAACATACAAAAGTTCAAAAAAAGTCCGATCGTCTGATCAGAATAGCAATAATTAGCATAACAAAGTAAGACAAAGCAAAGACGATGTTCTTTACAGGAAATGCTCAATATGTCCACCATCATCCCTCAACAGTAGCTGTAGTCGAGGAATAATGTTGTGAACAGCACTGTAAAGCATGTACGGAGTTATGGTGAGGCATTGGTGTCGGATGTTGTCTTTCAGCTTCCCTAGCGACGTCCGTCGATCACGATACACTTGCGACTTCAGCTAACCCCAAAGTCAATAATCACACGGACTGAGGTCTGGGGACCTGGGAGGCCAAGCATGACGAAAGTGGCGGCTGAGCACACTATCATCACCAAACGACGCGCGCAAGAGATCTTTCACGCGTCTAGCAATATGGGGTGGAGCGTCATCCTGCATAAACATCGTACGTTCCAGCAGGTGTTTAACAGCCAGGCTGGGGATGATGCGATTCTGTAACATATCGGCGTACCTCTCACCCTTCACGGTAGCAGTTACAAAACCAGAATCATGCATTTCCTCGAAGAAAAAAGGCCCGATAACGGTAGATGTGGCAAATCGAACCCACACAGTGACTTTCCCCTCGTGCAATGGAGTTTCCACGATAGTTCTAGGATTTTCGGTAGCTCAAATTCTGCAGTTGTGGGCGTTGACAGACCCTCGGAGCGTGAAATGAGCTTCGTCGGTCCACAACACGTTACTCAACCAATCGTCATCTTCCGCCATCTTTTCAAACGCCCACGCCGCAAATGCCCTCCGCTTCACTAAATCGCCAGGTAACAGTTCATGATGCCGATGAATTTTGTACGGATAGCATCGGATGGTACGCCTCAGTGCCAACCAAACAGTAGTGTATGGAATGCCCTTGCAACGTGCGACTGCACGAGCGCTGACTTCCCCGTGCATAGACGAACCCGCTACAGTCTCCATTTCATCCTGAACTGTCTCAGCAGCATTACGCCTTGTGCTCGGTCGGCCACTACGGCCTCTATCGTCTAAACAATCCGTGGCTTTGAGCATCGAAACCATTCTCGCCACAGCTGCATTTGTCATCGGACCTTTACGCGTTAGAATCCCTTCCTATGGCGATAGGATCGTAAAGCTGAACTAGCACATTCCCCATTCTGATATTACAGCTTCACTAACAGCGCCTTTTCAGGTAAGGTAAAAATGCTGCGACTGCTGGCGCATCTGATTCTCACTCTCATTGCAGCTCCTTTTATACACGATTGTCATGCGCAGTCACTGACGTTTTGCTGTCCAGCGCCATCTGTCGGACATTTTGTGAACTTCGTATTTTTTTGGTTCTAATAAAACCCCATGTCATTCCAAGCATGTGTGTCAATTTTTACCTCTCTATCTACATTATTCCGTGGTTTATTAAGTTTTCAAATTTATACTGACTTTTTGATCACCCGGTATTTGCAATAAAATCTACGCCGTGGTGACGAAGATCGTGGGATAACTCTTAATATCGTGTCGGATCTCCTTTTGTCAGGCGTAGTGCAACAACTCGATGTGGCCTGGACTCAACAAGTCGTTGGAAGTCCTCTGCAGAAATACTGAGCCATGCTGGCCCTATACCTGTCCATAGCTGCGAAAGTGTTAGTGCTGTACGATTTTGTGCACGAACTGACCTCTCGATTATGTCGCACAGATATTCTATGGGATTCATGTTGGGCGATCTGGGTGGCCAAATCATTCGCTCGAACTGCCCAGAATGTTCTTGAAACCAGTTGCGCACAGTTGTGCACGGTGACATGGCGCATTGTCTTCCATAAAAATTCCATCATTGTTTGGGAACATGTAGCCTTTGAATGGTTGAAAATGATCTACAAGTAGCCGAACATAACCATTTCCAGTCAATGATTGATTTAGTTGGATCAGAGTCCATGTAAACACAGCCCACATCATTATTATCACTAACAGCTTCCACAGTGCTTTGTTGCCGGCTCGGGTCCATTGTTTCGTAGGGTCTGCCCCATTTTTGAACCCTATCATTAGCTTTTACCAACTGAAATGGGGACTCATTTGACCAGGCTACGGTTTTCTAGTCATCTAGGGTCCAACCGATATGGTCATGAGCCCAGGAGAGGCAATGTAATCCATGTGCTGTTAGCGAAGGTACTCGCACCGTTCGTGTGCTGTCATAGCCCATACCGTCGTCTTACGTCCTACATTGATTTATGCGGTTATTTAATGCAATGTTGCTTGTCTGTTAGCACTAACAATTCTATGCTGCTCTCGGTCGTTAAGTGAAGGATGTCGACCACTTCGTTGTCCGTGCTGAGAGGTAATACCCGAAATCTGGTATTCTTAGGTCACACTTCACACTAAGGATCTCGGAATTTCGAATTACCTAACGATTTCCGAAAAGGAATGTCCCGTGCCTCTAGTTCCAACTACTATTCCGCGTTCAAAGTTTGTTAATTCCCATCATGCGGATATAATCACTCGGAAACCATTTCGCATAAATCACCTGCATACAAATGACAGCTCCGGCAGTGCACTGCCCTTTTACACCTTGTGTACGCGATACTACCGCCACCTGTATATGTGCACGTCGCTATCCCGTGACTTGTCACCTCAATGTATGCGTGGCGACGGCAATAAACGAAAATGTCTCAAGCGGTCTAGACGGCTTTATCCGCAAAAATCCACAATGATCACAGATTTATTTAGAGAATTTGTTTCCTACATTAACTGGTGGTTTCCCGTGAGATCACCGAAGTTAAGCGCTGTCGGGCGTGGTCGGCACTTGAACGGCTGACCATCCAGGCCGTCATGCGCTGTTGCCATTTTTCGGGTTGCACTCAGCCTCGTGATGCCAATTGAGGAGCTACTCGACAGAATAGTAGCGGCTTCGGTCAAGAATACCATCATAACGACCGGGAGAGCGGTGCGCTGACCCCACGCACCTCCTATCCGCATCCTCCACTGAGGATGACACGGCGGTCGGATGGTCCCGGTAGTCCACTCGTAGCCTGAAGATGGAGTGCATTAACTGGTGATAGTGTCGCAGGGAAGAACTACGAGCAAACCAGTGTCGCTGTAACCCGCTTGCGTCACCTGTACGAGCGTATTTGAGAGTAGGGTGTCTGATGGAGCAGCGAGAGTGACGGAGGCACAGTTGCAATGGTTATGAAAAACTGGGCTTTCAACGATAGACGGCTGTAGACAACTTGGAGACCTATCAAACTTACAATCACACAAGAGTTTGTGATGGTTCATAGCTCGTCATATGATCTATTTGTATTTCTTGACTTATAAGGGGCGTGGTTTGGATAGTTTTTAATTTTCTTAAGAGAAGAAAAACCTCTTATCCTAGATCGCAATAAAACATTGTATTGTGGCTAACAGGTTTCGGTTAACTACGAGGGTGGCTGCAAAGTTCTCGGAATCACCACGAGAGGTCGGCGCTAGCGCAACGAGTTGTTCAAGTGATATTCCTTGGACTGTTGCCTGTAAAAGCGTGTCACGTCAGTGGTGTTGCAAGAGAGCTGTGGCGGTGACGTGGCTCTGTTGTTGTTCCAGCGCAGTGAGTTGTGAAGATGGAAAAAATCGAGATCCGAGCAGTGATTAAGTATTTCGTATAGAAAGGTATGAAAGCAAAGGACATTCATGCCGATTTCCAGAATACACTGGGGGACTCTGCTCCTTCCTATTCAACTGTTGCCATGTGGATTGGTTCAAATGGCTCTGAGCACTATGGGACTTAACTTCTATGGTCATCAGTCCCCTAGAACTTAGAACTACTTAAACCTAACTAACCTAAGGACATCACACACATCCATGCCCGAGGCAGGATTCGAACCTGCGACCGTAGCGGTCGCGCGGTTCCTGACTGTAGCGCCTAGAACCGCTCGGCCATCCCGGCCGGCTACCATGTGGACAACTGAATTTAAATTTCGTCGGGAGAGTTTAGATGATGATCCGCGCTGTGGTCGGCCAAGATGTGTCAGTACTCCAGAAATCATTGCAAAAGTGCAAAAAATGGTCATGGAGGATCGCCGATTAAAAGTGCGTGAAATTGCTCAAACTTGCCAGATGTCGTCTGAAAGAATTAGAAATGAAAAACATTATCTGTAAGATGGGTGCCGCGAATCTTGATGCTGGATCAGAAACGCGCCCGCACATATGTGCCGTCGTCATGGAAAAATTACACGAACTGACGTATGAATTGTTGTCACACCTGCCTTATTCACCTCATATGACTCCGTCAGACTTACATCTCTTCCCAACACTGAAAATTTTTCTTAGTGGACGAAGATTCACTTCAAACGAAGAACTGATTGCGGGAGTTGACAACTAATTTTCAGGCCTGTAGGAAACTCATTTTCGAGATCGGATCAAGGCACTGGAACATTGTTGGACCAAGTGCATTAATCTACACGGAGACTAAATTGAAGAATGAAAGAAGTTTCAGTGAGCGAAGTACTTTCTTTCTATTCCGTTCCAAGAATTTTTCAAACCACCCTCGTATGTTACCATCATCAGACCTTCGTACAGGTTATTATAAAAATCTTGCCTCAGATGCACACAAAATCTTTCCATTTTTATAATAACCTGTACAAAGATCTGATGATGGTAACATAGTTTACCGAAACCGGTTATTCACAATACAGTGTTTTATTGCGATCTTGGGTAAGAAGTTTTTCTTCCCCCAAGAAAGTAAATACAGAACGCCCTTTCAGTAAAGCCGGTCGCTGTGGCCGAACGGTTCTAGGGGCTTCAGTCCAGAGCCGCGCTGCTGCTACGGTCGCAGGTTCGAATCCTGCCTCGGGCATGGATGTGTGTGATGTCTTTAGGTTAGTTAGGTTTAAGTAGTTCTTAGTCTAGGGGACTGATGACCTCAGATGTTAAGTCCAAAAAATGGTTCAAATGGCTCTGAGTACTATGGGACTTAACTTCTGAGGTCATCAGTCCCCTAGAACTTAGAACTACTTAAACCTAACTAAGCTAAGGACATCACACACATCCATGCCCGAGGCAGGACTCAAACCTGCGACCGTAGCGGTCGCGCGGTTCCAGACTGTAGCGCCTAGAACCGCTCGGCCACCCCGGCCGGCATGTTAAGTCCCATAGTGCTTAGAGCCGTTTGAACCATTTGAACCTTCACTAATATAAAGTTTTCATTTTGTTACGAACACGGCATCTGGATCGTCCCACAAGAAAAACGTCGGCAGAAATTAATGCAGACGCAACAGTGCAGTGTTGCCATAGAATTATACTCACATCAAGGAAAGTTTTGCATCACTCCTTTATTTCGAAATTCGTGGCACATAAAACAAAAACTGGCTCTGTCTCCAGATCACAAAAAAGATGTGTAACGACAGAAGCGTCCATTTCCCCTGAATGTTTTCGCAGCGCTCCTGCACTACGTCAGTACGTGATGGGGTGTCCCCTTGCTCGGATGCAGCCTCGAATCCGTCGTGGCATACCATGGATGAGATCAAGCTAGCCCTAATCCAAACCGTCCAACTCTTCAATGGCGATTCTGTGCAAGTCGCGCAGAATACGTGGTCGCTTTAGACGTCCAAAACGCTCATTTCAGCCGATTCCACACATGTTCGATTGGGTTCGTCTCCGGGGAACCAGCAGGCCACTGCATTCTGGTGATCCTAGCATGCTGAAGGAAAGTGTTCACGAGTGGAGCATGGTGAATACATGAGTTATCACCCATCAATACGAAACTGTCACCCAAATGTTGGCGATACAGCGCCTCTATTGCTTGCAGAATCTCGTCCATGTACCGTCCATTTTCCGCAACAACCACGAGCCCCATATAATACCATCCCAGAGCATCACTCCGCCACCACCTTGTTACACATTTGAGACACAGTGCTGAAAACTCCTTCCGAACAGGCCATGAAGGTCCCAACGGTACTGACCGGCCGTCGTGTCATCCTCAGCTGATAGGCGTCACTGGATGCGGGTATGGAGAGGCATGTGGTCAGCACACCGCTTTCCCAGGCGTATGTCAGTTTCCGAGACCGGAGTCGCTACTTCTCAATCAATTAGCTCCTCAGTTTGCCTCACAAAGGCTGAGTGCACCCCGCTTGCCAACAGCGCTCGGCAGACGGGATGGTCACCCATCCAAGTGCTAGCCCATCCCGACGGCGCTGAACTTGGTGATCTGACGGGAACAGGTGTTATCACTGCGGCAAGGCCGTTGGCACACAATGCTGAAGGCTTTCAGTATTACCGGTTGTCTTCAAAATCGTTTTCTGCGATTAGCAGCATACGAACAGATCCGACTTTCGTCCGTAAACAACACCCGACGCCAAACCTTGGCCCTCTATTCTGCTTGGTTTCTTGTCTGTCTGTAACGGAGTCCATGGTTCAAATGGCTCTGAGCACTATGGGACTCAACTGCTGAGGTCATTAGTCCCCTAGAACTTAGAACTAGTTAAACCTAACTAACCTAAGGACATCACAAACATCCATGCCCGAGGCAGGATTCGAACCTGCGACCGTAGCGGTCTTGCGGTGAGTCCATGGTGTTGCGGTGTACGATGTGGTACTTACCACAGTCGTCAGGAATGGAGATTTGCATCGGGCAATCGTCTCCTAACAGCTGAATGCGAAACATGACGTCCTGCAGTATCTCCGAACGCTGAATTCACTTCTAGAGCATCCAACCCACGGTTAACTCAAAAGTGATATATATCGATCATCCTATGCACTTGTTGAACATGGACGGCCTGAGCGGCACACGTCCTCAACATTATTTGTGAATAATTCACAATCCTTATATCTCGTTAGTCAAGAAATGGTACTAACTGCTTATTGCAAACAATTTTCGATATATATGTAGGATGGAGTTGACTAGAATTGCCCTGTGATCATTATGTATTATGTACACACATCATCAAAAGGTTCATGTCGTGCAGCTGTGTTACTGTTGTGACTGTTCCTACTGGAGCCGACTCCATGTCTGCACCGCTTCGCTTGGACTCCGGTGCACCTGTCGAGCAACTTCTGTGGTTGACAAGCCTTCTGCACGTGACGTGATGTGTTTACTCGACCATTAGTCGCAGTTGCCCTTGGCACCGAGCGAGGTGGCGCAGTGGTCGACACACTGGACTCGCATTCGGGATGACGACGGTTCAAACTCGCGTCCGCCCATCCTGATTTAGGTTTTCCGTGATTTCCTTAAACTGCTTCAGGCAAATGCCGGGATGGGTCCATTAAAAGGGCGAGGCCGATTTCTTCCCCATCCTCCCCTAATCCGATGGGACAGATGACCTCGCTGTTTGGTCCATTCCCCCCGACATCAACCAACCAACCAACCCACCTTCGTGGCATGATGGTGAAAGGTGGCTACACTGAGTCACAGCGCCAGAGTTTGCCCCAAAGAGTATCGTTCCGGCGCCTCCACTGGGGCAGTTGTAGTTCAGAAGTTGCCGTGGTCAGTAGCAGTTCAGAGGTTGCCGTGGGCAGTGCTTGTTGAGAGGATGTCGATAGCAGTACCAGTTGTGAGCATGTCGTGTGCAGTTGTTCTGATGGGCTAGACAGCAGATGCTGTTCGATTGGGGATGTTGTAATGATCAGAGTGTATTTTTCCTCAATGTATATGAAGTTAACAAAAATTTTTTTATTTCAAATTTCCTAACTAACAATGCCTCTTGGTCACAGGTTCAGTCAACAAAGCATCTGGCTTGTGTTCATGTATTGGACTGTAATTCTGGTTTCTATATGCAATTATAATATTTCTGGTTTTTTTATTACTTCATTGTAAATGGTGTTTAAAATATCTTGTCGTATTGAGGAAGAACCGTGCCAGATGTGTACGTTGAATCACACTTCCACATACAGAACAGTTACATTTGTGCTTTTTTGTTTCGTAGCTTTTATAGTTGCTGGGGACTTAATTAATCAATTGTGTTAACGGAAATTTCATTTAATTCTTTATTGTTATTCTATGCAGTCAGATTGCGTACTAATACTACTCAGGGCCAACCGGTTACGAGACTTCGTAACCGGACATACAGCTACTAAAAATTATTTGCATTATAAATAATTAAGCCCCATGCACGTGGCGTCCGCTGCTTCGGATCGTCCCTTGGAATTCTTTTGATAGTAAAAATAGCTGACAGTAGGATTGTTATAGTGATTTGTACTATAGTAATTGTAGTCTATATTGCATGTATAGATTTTGTAATTGAACATTTGTAGTTGTCTTGTCGTTCTCCTGATGGTATTTTTGTGGAATTTATTTTTTGATGAGTTGTATACGGGTTTGACAATTTTGTGCAATTGTGAAGGTTTTAATTGTTCGTTAGGCGTGTTTGTCGGGAAGCCTTTCGTGTAGATGGTATTGTTGGTGAGAAAGTGTTACATTGTGTGTAATTTTCGTATAGTGACGAGTTTTGTATGTTTTGTAAATGATAACGCGATCGATGAAAAAGGCAAAAATGATGGATAGCCGGAAGGACGAAATTGTTAACATGGCGAACTCACCAACACAGGAGAACAGTATGATGAATAATGAAGTAGAAAACAATTTAATAAGCCGGGAAAATAGTCCGGAACCAGTTCGAAATTTTTCACAATCAAAAAATTCACGGAATACGAGATTAACGATAGAAGATTCTGAAATAATATCGAGCACAGATAGCTTTACGGCTATGCCGAAGGAAGTTAGTTTTACGGGAAATGTTAGTTGCGAAAAGAATTTCTAACCAGTTAATATGGAGCATTTGATGAGTGCAATATTAAATTTGGGATCACAAATAGGAACAATTAAAACAGAGATGGGAACTTTGGCAACACGGTTAGACTCACAAATAGGAACAATTAAAACTGAGATGGGAACAATGGAAACACAGTTAGACTCACTGGGATCACAGTTAGGATGTGAATTAAAAACAGAGATGGGAACTTTGGCAACACGGTTAGAAAGTGATATGGGAACAATGGAAACACGGTTAGACTCACGAATAGGGACACGTTTTAAAAACATGAAAGATGAATTAAAGAAAGAAATTAGAGAAGAAGTACAACCGATTTTGAATGCTCATAATAATAGATTAATTTCAATAGAAATTAGACAAAAGGAACAGGATAGAGAACAGGAAGAAAGAGATCGAGTGATGGTACAAAAATTTTCAGAGTTAAATTTACAACGTGCACACGATAAGGAAGAAATATTTGAAAGAATCGAGGAATCCGTTCCAAATGACAGAATAAATAACCTAACACAGCGATATGAACAGTTAACTACCAAATGTGTCAATACTGAAACCCGAGTCGCGACACTTACGGAAGACGTAAATAAACAGAAAGAACAAATAGGTGACTTATTGGAAAGAGTTGAGGAGATTTCAGATAAATTGACAAATCTTAGTTTAAATGGGGACAGAGATTCAGATGATACAGCTCCATTGCCATTTGCAGAAACCGAAGAGTACCAGAACATAAATAAACATGTTGAAAATCAGGGAAAATTTAATGAACGCATTAAAAGGGAATTTGAGGCGTTACGAAAGCAAGTCAAACAAATTGAAAGTGAAATCGTAGGAAAAGACAGTAGAAGAAATTTAGAATCACAGATAGCAGCGGGTTTTGAAGAAAATAATTTATTTCATTTACGAGATGCAACAAGAGAGCGCCAGGCGCGCGACAATAATCGACATTCGGACTGGGACAGACACGGTAGGTCTTTGTCGCCACGAGGCGAAAACTTTGACTATAAACACTTTTTAACTGTTCGGAAATTTAAGATCTTTCGCAATTCTAAGAATGACATACATCCATGTTCATGGTTAGATCAATTTGTGTACGCACTTCCACCAAATTGGCCACTAAGTCACAAACTGGAATTTATGAGCGGCTATTTATGTCCTCAGGGGATTCGCTACACTAAGCGAATATGTGCCGTAGCGTGAACAGGGCCCCGAGCTGTAGTGGTGCTATTTCCCTTTTAGTTTTCTGCACCGCTGCCTACTCTTTTACTATTCTTTGTATCTATCAAAACAACTCTTCAACTATCAATCTATCTAGAGAGTCGGCAAAGAATAACCGGATATGACTATTTTACCCAAAAGTGATAACGGAAATTACTGTTTGGACTTACTGTATCTTCAGCAGCATTCAATCGTAGTTTAAACGAAATTTTACCTGTTTATCTTCGTGACAATATTACTTCATATGTTGACGATATTCTTATTGCTAAACGTCCTTGGAGTGAGCATAACAAAATTTTGGATTCATTATTACATATTTTTGCAAGAGTTGGCATTACAGTGAACTTGGAAAAATCTGAATTTGGTCGTTCTCAGGTGAAATTTCTTGGTCATATTATTTCTTCAGAAGGTATTCTTCCTGATCCAGAGGAACTAGGCACTATTCGTAATTATGCTGTTCCTACTACAAAACGTAATGTTCGTAATTTCCTTGGTGTCTGTAATTTCTTTGTTTTAGATTGGACAATTTGGCCACACCTCGTTTATGTGAACTATCTGGGAAGAATTGTAATTGGTATTGGGATGAGGAAGCTCAATCAGAATTTGAACAACTTCGTGATGCTTTAGTTGCTGCTCCACTTCTTTCACATCCGGATTTATCAAAAGATTTTTGTTTAGCGACGGACTCATCATACAAAGGCCTAGGTGCACACTTATTTCAAGAGATAGAAGAAAACGGCGTTATAGTACAGAAAACTATTGCATTTGGAAGTCGTGTTCTGTCTAAATCAGAAAAGAATTATTCGATTACGGAACTTGAAGCCTTGGCTGTTGTTTGGGCTCTCACAAAATTTCACATATTTTTGTATGGCAGACATACTAAGGTTTACACCGATCATCGAGCTCTGGAATTACTTATGTCAACAAAATTAACACATGGATGATTGTCACGATGGGCGCTGTATCTACAGGAATTTGATTTTAATATTGTTTACATACTGGGTTCTTCAAATATTATTGCTGATGCTTTATCACGTGCACCTATGGGTTTGAAACAAAGTGCTGAGGAGGACTGCAAAGAAAACAATTATTGTTTGGTGTTGCGTTTGAAAATTTTATTTCGTCTTCGCTCCAGGACATCGCAAGGAGCAAAATAAGGATCCAATCTGGAAGGACATTAAGGAGAAGTGGAGGAGAAAGGAAAGCGTAGTGATTAGGCAGTATTATTTAGTTCGCAATGATATTCTTTTTAAACGAAAATCGGTCGACAACTCTGTTTGGTTAGTTTTCATTCCTGATGAGTGGGTTAATAAATTGATTTGGTATACACATTTCAGTTATGCACACTTTGGTCCCAGAAAATGCTTTCATAAATTACGAGAAAATTGCTACTTCAGTAATATGGAAAAACGTAATCGATCTGTTCTTGCCAAACGCAAATTATGTCAAAAGGCTAAGCCGCCAACTATTTCTCACAGAGCACCGTTGTTTCCCATTATTCCAGCGAAATTAAAGGAGATGGCTGCAGTCGATTTGTTCGGTAAAGGGTTCGTTCTACTAATGGTTTTGCGTACATTTTGGCAGCAGTGGAATTGACATCAAAATATATGTGTTTTACACCTTTACGCAAAGCAACAGCTCGTTCAGTATCTAATGCTTTCATCAAACATTTTTTTAAAGAAGTGGGTCATGTTGATAAGGTTATATCAGATAATAGATCACAGTTTCGCTCAAAAATTTGGCTTCGTACTCTACGGCGTCGTAAGATTAAACCAATTTTCATTTCACTTTTTCACCCTCAATTTAACGCTTCAGAGAGATGGATGAAGGAAGTCAATATATTGTGTCGACTTTATTGTCATCAGAATCACAGAACGTGGGATCAGTATCTTCATATTTTTCAAAACATTCTGTATGAAGTCACTAATGATTCAACTTCTTTACCGCCTATATTGTTATTAAAAAATAAAGCGCCGACAAATCGCATTTCTGAAATTGTTCCTTTTCCGCCTTCACGGAAACTGCGGCATTCTGAAGTTGTCAACCTGGCTCTACAAAATATTGCATCTGCGGCTGCTAGAAGAGAGAAATCAGCTAAACGTCCTGGTCGTTTAAAAACCTTGTCAGATGGTCAAAAGGTGTTAATTAAGTCTCACCGTTTGTCTCACAAAGGAAAAGGCTTGTTTCGCAAATTTTTTTCTGCTTTATAACGGTCCATATAAGAGTTCGCAAAATTATTCATGATAACACTGTCGAAGTAGAAACTCTTAAATCTCGGCGCTCTAAGGGAATACATCATATATGGAACGTTAAATTTTTTGTGGAATGACATACGTTTGAGAAACTAACAGTTATACGTAAACACGCAGAGAATATAAGGATACCGCGCCGTGTTTTGGTGGCGGCACATACTCAAAGCAACAGTCAAGTCTGCGCGCCGCACAAGGCAGTCGTTGACCGCAAACAATTACTTCCTACGTCACGCGAACCTACAGCTGATCCAGCGCTCAGTGCGAATGCACAGACAGCCGTAAACAAATACACGGTCTAATTTCTCTGATTAAATTCAGTATAAGCTATAGTGACTTGATAAATTATGTTATTAACGTTCAGTTTTTTTCAGGATACAGTTGTATAAAATATTTAAAAACTTCAGGTAAATTCTGTGTGTGTCCGACGTTAAAGGACTTGCTATCGAGAAAATTTCAGGAAGAATGTAATTTCGAAGAAGAAAGTAATAAACTAAAAAGGTAAATATTAATTGAGTTTATTTTTCAGGTAACATATTTCCACTTAGGTACGTACTTTAGACGTAATTTGCTGCTCGCGATTACGTGATTTATACTTTGTATTAACTGATTTTGACAATGGTTGATTAATGAACAGGGTTGTTACTTATGTATATTATGCATCGCTTGGCTGCACTGCTTTTTCACTGATGTCGCATTTTTTTTATTAAGTGCCTGCTGTACTTATTTATTTAACTTATAATTGTCACCTGATTAGTTGTGCTGATATGGTTATGTATGTAAGTTGTACTTTATAATTTATCTGCTTGCGCCTTCATGTTTACTTATTAAGATTACATATGAACATTTATTTGCTTATGCTGATATGATGCTAATGACCTGTTTATTGTGTAAGATATATATTTGCTGCTTTGCGTATGGATTGCATATTTACACATTTCTGTTTTGTTGTCATAACTACTCTTTAATTTGGTATATAGAAATGCTGATATACTGTGTACGAACATGGAGTTTAGGTAACACTATGGTATAATTATAGATTGTTCACTTGGCAGTGCCTCGTTATAGGAATTGTGCTGCATCCACTTGTTAACATTCTGTT
Source organism: Schistocerca serialis cubense (assembly GCF_023864345.2). NCBI lineage: Eukaryota > Metazoa > Arthropoda > Insecta > Orthoptera > Acrididae > Schistocerca > Schistocerca serialis. The sequence continues at coordinate 559,128,594 of NC_064642.1, read as the reverse complement.
CTCTGCTGGTATATTTACTCGCTATTGTATGTTTTGCTTACGCTCAGTGCCTTATATTTTAAGATAAGAAAATGAACTGCTATAATTCTACGAACGACATTGGTACAAGAAACTTCACTGAAGTCACATGAGCTGGAGGTTTTATGGAAGCTGTATAAATTTATGCTAATAGGAAGGAAGCTAACGACATGACATACCAACACTAGGTTTACACCATTGACAGTTATTACACTGCATTCTTCGTAAGCAATTGACATAGCAAGTGACACCTGACACAAGAAATATTTCACTTGTTCGCTTCTGTTTTGCCATGATTCTTGAAGTGGTGTACACACTGTGAAATATTGCGATCATTCACACTCCGTACTCGTACTTACTTACTGAAAGTTATTCAAACTGAAGGCTGTTAGAGGTCATGTATGCATTTTTGTCATTTAATGATGGACAAGGTAACCAAAATGTATTTTATAATTCATAATGAGTAGAAGATTTGGATCAGGTGGATTACACAGAGGTTGTGTGTGGACATTGTGTCTTCGGATTGTATGGGATGATGAATTCAAGTTTGCACTAGGTTTTTAACTGTACTTGTTCGAGGAGACTGACTAGAGGAAAGAGTTGTTATGGAAGTGAAATGATATTGGCGATAAGGTTTATATGTATCGACGTATTGAAGAGGTATTATTGAGGTATTAAGATTATGTGATGCTGATGGTTATTGGAGTTTTGGTGGATAAGAGGTAAAGTAAGTGAGGAGCATTTTTTTTTTTTTTTTGTTGGTTTATGTGGAACAAGGAGGATGAAGATGGCAGACTAGAACACTCAGGTGGAAGAAAGAGTGTCTACACACACACTTTGTTAAATTAATAAGCAGTATATACTTTTTTTCGTTGAGAGAGGAAGTATTAGCATACCTTGGCACACTGACAGTTGTTCAGCAACCGTACATTTGATTTGGCTTGGCAAACATTGGTCTTGACTTGATGACTGTGACGTTGACTAACTATTATTGACTGTTATACAGTGCTGCCACTACTACTTGATACACATGTTGAACATCAAATCTTTGACAGAATTGTATTTACACAGTTAACACTATTCAATTAGAAAGATGAGTGAGTATGTTTTGTATGTTTTCCTTTCCTAATCCCAAATAATTGGTACCGACCTACCTCCTAAATATTATTTTACTTGTTTGTTGTGGCTTGCACTGACACCCATAAATCGATAGGTTTATTGATATTTGTGTATTTGTAATAGTTAATATGACAATTGCCTGATAACATTTCTGTGTTTATTATAATTTGTATGTTTAGTGTAAGAGCATTGATAATAATTTTGTAAAAGCAATTGTGTGTGCATTCAAACTGTTGTTCGTGCTTGCTTCACTTGCTTCAACATGGGTGCCACTTGGAAATGTTTAATTTCTGCTGATAAACTCTGATGAACTGTCTGATCAGTGATAGTGAATATTATGGACGGTTACCTGCACTCGTTCAACATGATGGGTGCCACTTGGAAATGTTTAATTTCTGCTAATGAACTCTGATGAACTGTTTGATTAGTGATAGTGAATATTATGGACTGTTACCTGCACCTGTTCAGCAATGCTGGGTGCCACTGATGGAACTGCTTCTACTGAGATAATGTCACTTGTTCTGTCTGCACCAGTTCAACATTGCTGGGTGCCACTGATGGAACTCCTGCTACTGAGATAATGTCACTTGTTGGTGACTGCACCTGTTCAACATTGCTGGGTGCCACTGATGGAACTGCTTCTACTGAGATAATGTCACTTGTTGCTGTCTGGACCTGCTCAACATTGCTGGGTGCCACTGATGGAACTGCTTCTACTGAAATGATATCACTTGTTGGTGTCGGCACCAGTTCAATATTGCTGGGTGCCACTGATGGAACTGCTTCTACTGAGATAATGTCACTTGTTGGTGTCTGCACCTGTTCAATATTGCTGGGTGCCACTAATGGAACTGCTTCTACTGAAATGATGTCACTTGTTGGTGTCTGCACCTGTTCAACATTGCTGGGTGCCACTGATGGAACTGCTTCTACTGAGATAATGTCGCTTGTTGCTGTCTGGACCTGCTCAACATTGCTGGGTGCCACTGATGGAACTGCTTCTACTGAAATGATATCACTTGTTGGTGTCTGCACCTGTTCAATATTGCTGGGTGCCACTGATGGAACTGCTTCTACTGAGATAATGTCACTTGTTGGTGTCTGGACCTGCTCAACATTGCTGGGTGCCACTGATGGAACTGTTTCTACTGAAATGATGTCACTTGTTGGTGTCTGCACCTGTTCAACATTGCTGGCTGCCACTGATGGACTGCTTCTACTGAAATAGTGTCACTTGTTGGTGTTTGCATCTGTTCAACAATGCTGGGTGCCACTGATGGACTGTTTCTATTGAAATGATGTCACTTGTTGGTGTCTGCACCTGTTCAACATTGCTGGGTGCAACTGATGGAACTGCTTCTATTGAAATGATGTCACTTGTTGGTGTCTGCACCTGTTCAACATTGCTGGGTGGCACTAATGGAACTGCTTCTACTGAAATGATGTCACTTGTTGGTGTCTGCACCTATTCAACATTGCCGGGTGCCACTGATGGAACTGCTTCTACTGAGATAATGTCACTTGTTGCTGTCTGGACCTGCTCAACATTGCTGGGTGCCACTGATGGAACTGCTTCTACTGAAATGATATCACTTGTTGGTGTCTGCACCTGTTCAATATTGCTGGGTGCCACTGATGGAACTGCTTCTACTGAGATAATATCACTTGTTGGTGTCTGGACCTGTTCAACATTGCTGGGTGCCACTGATGGAACTGCTTCTACTGAGATAATGTCACTTGTTGGTGTCTGCACCTGTTCAATATTGGTGGGTGCCACTGATGGAACTGCTTCTACTGAGATAATGTCACTTGTTGGTGTCTGCACTTGTTCAACATTGCTGGGTGCCACTGATGGAACTGCTTCTACTGAGATAATGTCACTTGTTGGTGTCTGCACCTGCTCAACATTGCTGGGTGCCACTGATGGAACTGCTTCTACTGAGATAATGTCACTTGTTGCTGTCTGAACCTGCTCAACATTGTTGGGTGCCACTGATGGAACTGCTTCTACTGAAATGATATCACTTGTTGGTGTCTGCACCTGTTCAATATTGCTGGGTGCCACTGATGGAACTGCTTCTACTGAGATAATATCACTTGTTGGTGTCTGGACCTGTTCAACATTGCTGGGTGCCACTGATGGAACTGCTTCTACTGAGATAATGTCGCTTGTTGGTGTCTGCACCTGTTCAATATTGCTGGGTGCCACTGATGGAACTGCTTCTACTGAGATAATGTCACTTGTTGGTGTCTGCACCTGTTCAACATTGCTGGGTGCCACTGATGGAACTGCTACTACTGATGATGTAACTTGTTGCTGTCTGCACCTGTTCAACATTGTTGGGTGCCACTGATGGAGCTGTTTAAATACTGCTGATGGAATGTTATGAGACTGCTATTTGCACCTGTTGTCCATTGCTGGGTGCTACTGTTGGAACTGTCAACTACTCTGAGGAGTGCTACCTGTTTATTGAACTATTGAAAATATTTTATGTGAATGTTTGTATAAACTGATTTTTTTGTGTATTCACTGTTTATGAAATGTTATGAGACTCTTACCTACACCTATTCGCCATTGCTGGTGCCATTGATTGAATGATACTTGTGTAAACTATTATGTAAAATCACATGTATGCAAGCACTTGTATTCCTTACTGTATTTTATATATTAGGTTATTGAAGGGTCAGTGCAAAGCCAAAATTTATTTAGTTATGTGATATTTACTTATTAATATTATCTTTTATTTTTGTCTGTATTTTTTTGGACGAATTTGGTGGTATTTTCACCACCAATGCTGGCAAAAATACCATCAAATTCTAACCCGTGGAGGAGGGGCATATGAAAGGTGGCTACACTGGGTCACAGCGCCAGAGATTGCGCCAAAGAGTATCATTCCGCCGTCTCCACTGGGGCAGTTGTAGTTCAGAAGTTGCCATGGGCAGCGGTAGTTCAGAGGTTGCCGTGGGCAGTGCTTGTTTAGAGGATGTCGATAGCACTACTAGTTGTGAGCATGTCGTGTGCAGTTGTTCTGATGGGCTAGACAGCAGATGCTGTTCGATTGGGGATGTTGTAATGATCAGAGTGTATTTTTCGTCAATATATATGAAGGTACCAAAAATTTTTTATTTCAAATTTCCCAACTAACAATGCCTCTTGGTCACAGGTTCAGTCAACAAAGCATCTGGCTTGTGTTCATGTATTGGACTGTAATTCTGGTTTCGATATGCAATTATAGTATTTCTGGTTTTTTTTTATTAGTTCATTGTAAATGGTGTTTAAAATATCTTGTCGTATTGAGGAAGAACCGTGCCAGATGTGTACGTTGAATCACACTTCCACATACAGAACAGTTACATTTGTGCTTTTTTGTTTCGTAGCTTTTATAGTTGCTGGGGACTTAATTAATCAATTGTGTTAACGGAAATTTCCTTTCATTCTTTATTGTTATTCTATGCAATCAGATTGCGTACTAATACTACTCAGGGCCAACCGGTTACGAGACTTCGTAACCGGACATACAGCTACTAAAAATTATTTGCATTATAAATAATTAAGCCCGCATGCAATGGATGTTCACTTTACTGGTCCACAAACCTCTCTAATGCGTCTCTATGGGTGATTTGCTTTCAACTGAAATGCTGCCGCCGGCCGCTGGTGGCCGAGCGGTTCTGGCGCTACAGTCTGGAACCGCGCGACCGCTACGGTCGCAGGTTCGAATCCTGCCTCGGGCATGGATGTGTGTGTTGTCCTTAGGTTAGTTAGGTTTAAGTAGTTCTAAATTCTAGGGGACTTATGACCTCAGCAGTTGAGTCCCATAGTGCTCAGAGCCATATTTTTGAAATGCTGCCGCCCATTAGAGTGCGGCGATCTACCTGTAAGCAGTTAAAATGGCTCTGAGCACTATGGGACGCGACCGTAGCGGTCGCGCGGTTCCAGACTGTGGCACTTAGAACCGCTCGGCTACTCCGGCCGGCACCTGTAAGTAGTGCTCGTGGCAACTGTGCGTATTTTTACAAACAACGTCAGGGGTTAGTTTCTGATCCGTACAGGAACAGTCACAACAGCAACACATCTGAATGACATGCAAAACTTTTGTTGATGTGTATATACGAGGGCCGTTCAGAAAGTAACCTCCGGTTGATTTAAAAAAATACACCAAGTTAAATAAAAATATTTTAATATATACATCTTACAACTACATCTTTGCACTATTTTTCTACATAGTCTCCATAGCGATTGAGGCACTTATCGTATCTCTTCACAAGCTTTGAAATTCCTTCTGCATAAAAACCACCCGCTTGTGCCTGGAGCCAGCCTGTGACCGCATCTTTGAGCTCTTCGTCGTCATCAAACCACTGTGACCCGAGCCATTTCTTCAAATGCATGAAGAGGTGATAATCACTTGGCGCCAGGTCTGGGCTGTAAGGTGGATGGTTGATAACGTCCCACTTGAAGGACTCAAGAAGGGCCGTTGTTCTGCGAGCAGAGTGAGGACGGGCGTTATCGTGCAAAAAAACGATACCGGAAGTCAGCATACCACGGCGTTTGTTCTGTATAGCCCGTCGTAACTTTTTTATTGTTTCACAGTACACGTCTTGATTAATGGTCGTACCACGTTCCATGAATTCAACCAACAACACCCCTTTGGCATCCCAAAACACCGTTGCCATCAGTTTTCTGGCAGAAAAATCTTGCGAGGCTTTTCTTGGTTTGGTAGGCGAATTTGAATGTGCCCACATCTTTGATTGTTCTTTTGTCTCAGAGTTCACGTACTTAATCCAGGTTTCGTCACCGGTCACGATTCTGTTTAACAATGGTTCTCCTTCGTCCTCATAACGTGACAGAAAGTCTAATGCAGAGGCCATTCTTTGAGTTTTGTGGTGGTTGGTAAGAATTTTGGGCACCCATCGTGCACAGAACTTACGGTAACCCAATCTTGCTGTCACTATCTCGTACAAGAGAGTCCTAGAAATCTGTGGAAAACCAGTAGACATGTCCGACATTGAGAAACGTCGATTTTCACGAACTTTTGCATCAACTGTCTGAACGAGTTCGTCAGTCACCAATGATGGTCTACCACTCCTCTCTTCATCATGAACGTTTTCTCGTCCACTTTTAAATAAACGTACCCATTCACGGACAGCTCCTTCACTCATAACTCTTGGTCCGTACACGGCACAAAGCTCACGATGAATAGCTGCTGCAGAATATCCTTTGGCTGTAAAAAACCTTATGGCAGCACGCACTTCACATTTGACGGGGTTTTCTATTGCAGCACACATTTCAAACTGCCACAAAAACTAAACTAGCGCAGGTACGACGTTCACTCGACCACGGCTTGATGCCGACTGACCTGTTGAGTGCGTGAACGCACAGATGGCGTCGCTACTCCCCCCACAACCCGCACTGTGACCAATCGGAGGTTACTTTCTGAACCGCCCTCGTATAATACGAGAGGTGGAACTTAAATAGTGGAAATTATTTATTCACAACCGATACAAGAGTTACATGTTTGCACCTGTTACTCTCCTTCAAAGTAGTCACCAGCGTTGTGTAGAACCGGTTGCCAGCGATGTAGAAGGCGTAGTATACCGTTAGCAGAGCCTGTTCTGTTGATGGTGCGAATGAGGCAATCTACTGTCTGTCGAATCTATGGAACAGTTCTGAAGCGAATGCCACGAAGTGGTTCCTTCATCTTCGGAATCAAATCAAAGTCGCAAGGACTTGAGTCCGGGGAGCACGGTGGATGTTACAGTACTTCCCAGTCCCATCGACCGAACAGAGCAGCCACAGCTTGCGCTGTATGCGCCCGCGCATTGGCGCGCAAAATGATGGGTGGGTTGCGCAGAAAGTGTCGCCGCTTCTTTCGCGAAGCTGGTCGCAGGTGGTGCGCCAAAAACGAACAGTAATACTGTGCATTGACGGTGGCATTCGTTTCAGGACTGTTCTAGAGATTCGACAGGCAGTAGACCGCTCCATTCGCACAGTCAACAGAACAGGTTCTGCTAATGGTATACTACGCCTTCCACATCGCTGGCAGCGGGTTCTACACAACGCTGGTGACT